>NW_026864717.1:0-95600 GCF_026571515.1 Ruditapes philippinarum | reverse complement strand
TAAAATATTTGAGCACAATTATGTTGCTTAAGTTTATTACACTTCATTATTTATTTTAGCTTATTTGTCTCAGTTAACTTCTTTTCTTTCTTAATGTTTTGTTGTTGTTGTTCGATTGTTTTTTATCCCCCGCCGAAAAGGCGGCTGGGATATAGAAATAGTCTCCGTCCGTCCGTCCTTCCGTACGAACCCAGAGGTACTTGTGTGATTTGGAGAACAATGGGTAACAGTAAATTCTCTTTGATCCTATTCATTCCGTTTTTACTTGTGTGTCTTTCTTTAAGTCTTGTGTGACTAAAAATGGCCAAAAAAGATCAAAGGAAAAGTCACATAAGTACCATTTTGTGAGTCCGTCCGTCCGTCCGTCCGACATTTTTGTCCGGAGCATATCTCAAAAAGTATTTGAGGTATCAACTTGAAACTTCAAAGGTGGATGGATCTCAGTGAGGAGGAGTGCAGTACACAAGAATGATAACTCTACCCTGCATGATTTTTGAGTTATTGCCCTTTGTTATTTTTCAAAATTAATTTTTGTCCAGAGCATAACTCATAAGCCTTTGAGATATCAACATGAAACTTCAAAGGTGCATAGATCTTACCCAGGAGGTGTGCAGTGCACAAGAATAATAACTGTGCCTTTCATAATTTTTGAGTTATTGCCCTTTGTTATTTTTCATACTTAATTTTTCACCTGAGTGGAGCATAACTCAAAAGTGTTTGAGATGTCCACATGAAATGTCATAGGTGGATAGATCTTAGTGAGGAGGAATGCTGTGCACAAGAATGAAAATTCTTCCCTATACAATTTTTGAGTTATTGCCCTTTGTTCTTTTTCATACTATTTAGTCCAAAGCTTATCTCAAAAAGTATTTGAGGTATCAACTTGAAACTTCATAGGTGGATAGATTTTACTGAGGAGGGGTGCAGCACACAAGAATGATAACCTACCCTGCATTATTTTTCAGTTATTACCCTTTGTTATTTTCAGCCATCAGTATTCACATAGGTTTCAAATATGTAATCACTTCAGCCATTAGTTTTCATTACCACAAGACCTCTTAAAATCTAATTATTCTGCTCTACTACATAAACATTTTTCCAATGAGCAAACCCATTCGGCGGGGGATGGCCATGTTGACATGGCTCTAGTTGTGTTGTTTTTTGTGTGTTTGTTTTTTTGCTTGTATAAATGAAGTGCCCTTATCATATATCCAATGTAACGTTTTGGCATATCTATTATGTTCTATGACTTACATGTACATGTATAAAGATAAGGACAGTTTATATGGCCCTTTAAAACGGTTGTTTACATATATACATGCATGTATACATGGTATAACTTTCGCCGGTAAAATATTTGACTGATTACTATTGTTAGGCAATATTGACCTCAGACATTTGAATATTAAACAACCTTTTGTCGGTAATTATCGGATTCCGAAGTAAACCATACGGATTTAACGTATGATACACCGGTTATTATATAACGTACCTGACAAGGTGTAAAAATCCGAAAACAAAGTGATCCCTCGGAAGCATTAATCACAACATAATTACAAGAGAATTGCAGACTCGGTTTGATTGAGTCTGTACATGAGGGATAATGAATACGTGCAACATCCCTCACGCCCCCTAGCGCCGGTTTGAGCGGTACTCAATTCTCAACACTTAATAGTGCTGGCATCAATGATCCCGAAGGACCAGAAAAATATAACAACACTGAAGTGAAGTACGGGGCAACTTTTTACAGCTACCACACAGCACTTGACACCTGCTGTTGTGAAGTATAAAAATCCGGAAACAAAGTGATCCCTCGGAAGCATTAATCACAACAAAAATACAAGAGAATTGCAGATTCGGTTTGATTGAGTCTGTACATGAGGGATAATGAATACGTGCAACATCCCTCACGCCCCTAGCACCGGTTTGAGCGGTACTCAATTCTCAACACTTTATAGTGCTGGCATCAATGATCCCGAAGGACCAGAAAAATATAACAACACTGAAGTAAGACTCAGTTAGTTGTAGGTTCGATTCAAATTACATGTATTTTTTTATGTTTTCGTGTGTGATTTTTATTATAGTTTGCAAAACTTGACCACTACCACTATGATTTATGCATGCGAGTCACTCGTAATACGACTTCACATATTGAACTTAATGAAATGAAAAACATGTATTTATCAAAATGATGAAATTGAATAAAAAAAATGCTAGAAATGAAACGCACATTTTAGCAACTCGTGTTTCGTATAGTCAACAGAAATAAAAAATCAGATTGTGAAAACTACAAAAAGGTTAGTCCTAGATTCGAACTTGCAACTATACGTGGTCATAATTTCGTTATTTTTACCACTAGGCCATCGAGCAGTATTTGTTGATTAAAATATCGAGATCTATTTTTGTATCATTAAAATGGTAAGCGCAAATCATAAAAAATTACGAAAACTAACGAATAACCTTCCGAAAATTAATAAGCTCAGATCAATTATGATATACTAGTATCAATTATAACAGGGCATACAATTACATCACGGCATAAAATCATAACGCGGCGTAAAATTGAATATGTTTTATCATGATTTTCAATTGTACACATTATTGTGTCTGCAGGTGTCCATCGCAGACTATATCCTGGACTGAAGTCTTTACGTCAGCCTGGAGTTGTAAAACTATGGGAGACAGGAAGAAAGAAATTCATTTTCACTGCAGATGAAGGTGCTATTAAAAGTTATACAAGTGCTAAACATGGATTTACTTGGACCGATGTGGCCACAGCAAGATCTCAAGGTTCATTATAATATATTTAATAGTTACACAATTGTTTTCTTATTTACAAGTTCGGATACAAGTTTCTTCCTTATATTTAACAAAATTATATTTTTCGTGTTATTTACTCTGAGAATTGGCATTCAGAGAACAATTCTATAAAATAATGACATTTTAAATAACATTACATTGAAAAGGTTGAATTCATATACTGCAAATGTGCTCAACATTGAATAGGTCTGATTTCATATTTAAAATAGATAAATTTCCAAAATTAGCAGTCACGTGAGAGTCTCAGTCAAATGTAAACATACAAATTTGTAACAAGATCAACGTTATGATCAAGATGTTCTGTTAAGAACAAACATAAATTCAGATTTCTCTCTTACAGCTGGTACAGTTGAACCTGCTGAACTGAAAGCTAACACCAACGATGATGAAAAGCTAGGTATGGTTTAGGGGGGAAAGTTATGTATGATTTAGAGGGGGGAAATAGGTATGGTTTAGAGTGAAAAGCTCGGTATGATTTAGGGGGAAGTAAGAACTGGTTCAAGGAGAAAGTTAGATACGGTTCAGGGGATGTTCACTAAAATTATCAAACGTTTTATTAAAAGAGGCTATGACCCAAATGTTTTAAGACATACCGCATGTTTTGAATGTTCTTTTTTTGATGTCCTATCTTGTTATATTGTCGTTAACGGCGAGTATATTCTTCCAATTACCTCTCTTATCCCGTTTTGTGCCTTACCACACCCATCCCCATACCACTCATTTTCCCCTTACACCCCTTGTCCCTTTAATTCCCGTACTGGCCCCTTTTAGGTCTTATCACATTACTTATTACATATCCCCCACCTTTCACCGCCCTATTGTCTTCTCCCAATTTTAGTTCGGTGCCTTCTGGGTGCCCTACTGGTGTGACTGGATTGGGACGAGGGCTAAGTTCTTTGAACGCTGCTTGTTATTCATTTTTTAGATGGAAAGATAGGTATGATTTAGGAGAAAGTTAGGTATGGTATATGGGTGGGGAAACTAGGTATGGTGCAGGAGGAAGAGTTAAGTATAGTTAAGGGGGAAAGCAAGGTATGGTCAAGGGGCAAAATTAGGTATTGTTTCGGGGCAAAAACTATGCATAACTCAGGGCCAAAACTATGTTTTTAGGGGGAACGTAAGATATGGTTTAAGGCGAAAGTATGATATAGTTCAAAGGGGAGTGTTAGCTGTGGTTAAAATATGAAAAGCAAGGTCTGTTTTAAGGGGCAATTAGATGTGGTTTAGGTGTATTTGAATCTAAAAATGTTTTTGTGACACAGTGTTCTATTTATGGGGTTCTCCAGACGGTACACTGGAAGTCAGTTGACATCCATATCTACAAGGCGGGAGAGAAAAATATTATTTTTATTGTTGAAATTGAAATATCTTATCGTAATATACAGGCCGGCTTCAAGTCAGTACAGTTGATGGAAAGGATACATTTAATGAAAAGTACTTGCATCTAGAGGCATTTGGTGGCCGAGGGTTCTCTATATGGGATTCAAGTAATCTCGTTAGCCCAGTATATGACAGCGAAGGGCATCTTGAGGAATATATGGAGGCCTTTGACAGATATGTTTTTAACACCGACTACATTGCTAATTCAAATTACCTGTCACCTGAGCAGCACAGAGATGTTGTATCAAATCAGCAGGTAGTTCATCATTCTATAAACAATAACTGATACAATTTAACAAAGATCTCAATTAAATTAACAAAAATGCACATTGTATGCAAATGACTGAGGCCAAGTGAAGCATGTTTTTAAGTCTTTCTTTAATTATTTTATAGTCGTATTTCTTAAATTGTCAAAAACTCTATAGGTACAATTTTACAATAGCCATGAACTGTTCATTCTATTACAAACTTAAATTGCAAAAATTATCGAAATATTATTGGCCTTCCCTCCATGCTTTTGACCATTTCGAAATGAATGCCCAATATAATAACAATATGAAGAAAATGTTTACTTAGGGAGCGAAAGTGACAGGTATGGACATCGCCGAAGACAATGGGACAATATTTCTTGTTGTTGGAACATGGAGTACTGGGACTTTATTTACATACACTGTAAACGTCACTTCTGGTCAGCCAATCCCAAGTTTTCAAAGTGTAGTAAGATCCGGTGTGACTGACATTCCATGGAGGGATTTGTACCAGAATCAGACTATCGGTGACCTGCACATATCTGACGTTGGGTTTGTTATTTTATTATTTTTATTATTATTTGGAGGGTGTAAAAATGAAAGTCAAAATTTCTTAATAATGCCCCTGCCGCATTGGTGATTTTTTACCCGAACTGTTATATGGTAGGGCAACAAACACATAAAAGGAAACAGAGCACAGTGCTTCATTAATCCTGAAATGTTTAGCAAAAAAAATGACTGTAATTGTAATACCTGGTGTTATTAGTCCCCTATCGGTTTACCGGATGGGACTTCAGGTTTACCCTCCGTCCGTCTGTCCGTCTGTCTGTCAGTCCGTCCGTCCACAAAACTGGATCCCGCGATAACTTGAAAAGTACTGAAAATATTTTTATGAAACTTGATATATGGATAGATGGCAGTATGGAGATTATGCACGTCTTTTTCTTTTCTTCTTATGTTGAAAATTCTGGTTGCTATGGCAACAAATAGACTGAAAATATGGCAATTTTTACACATAAACTGGATCCAGTGTTAACGCAAAAAGTAATAGAAGTTTTATGAAACTTGTAATATGTGTAGATGGCAGTCTGGAGATTATGCACATCTTTTTCTTTTCTTCCTATGTTGAAAATTCTGGTTGCTATGGCAACACATAGACTGAAAATATGGCAAATTTTACACATAAACTGAATCCAGTGATAACTCAAAAAGTACTGGAAATATTTTTATGAAACTTGACATATGGGTAGATGGCAGTCTTGAGATTATGCATGTTTTATCTGTTCTTCTTATTTTAAAAAAATATTGGTTGCCTTGGCAACAAATAGGCTTAAAACATGGCAAATATAACAATATTTGTGATTAGTCAAAAAGAGCTGAAAATTTTTATGAAATTGCATCTTTAATTCCAGAGTTATCTCCTCTTTAAGAATTTTGCTTTTTAAAATGTTATATTTTGGTAACAGGGATGTTTCAAATATTAAATTTAGAGTGTCCTTCAGTCCGTCTGTCTGTCTTTTCAACAAAACTGTTTCCTGTGATCACTTTTAAAGAACTTTTCCAACAAATTTACTTAAAATAGAGAATAATAAAAACATTAGTGAATGGCTAATGGCCCTTCAGAATGTTGATGGGGTTCCATCCGGTAGGGGACTTATGGATTGCTTGCAATACTATGATAATTGCTTGTTCATTTTAATATTACTTTGTTGATATATGTTACATAAATAAAACTTTACTTAGTTATTTCAATTGCATTTTTACAGTTACAATTGCAGTTGTAAAGCTCTGTGATCAAATTTTGATTTGGCACATTTATTATGGATAATCCTTTTTCTTTTGCAATATAAATCGACTTCTATTTTTTTTCTCAGAATCATACCCAGTGATCGCAGCCCAACAGGGAGTCCTCTCGTCTATGTTACCAGTAATGGTGCAGGTGCTCTTTCGTTGTACTCTATAGTGTACAAGTCTGCCGTTATACCTGGGCCTCAACGGAAATAAATTGATCCAGTCTGATAAACTGTCGTCTGCTTGTATTTGTTAATGAATATACTCCATTACAGCATTGTAGTCTGTGAATTCGTTGAATGCAATTTGTTTCATCATAAATTTATTAGCTAGAAATGTGGAAGAGGTCAGACATTGCCATAACTGTTAAAAGCCGAACACTTGGGCAAATGCCTATTAACAAGGCGACTATTGGCTAGATGTTTAGTATGGAATGTACCAGTAAAATGTGTCTAGACCAAGTAAGCACCATCCAGACAGACGAGACCAATGTTATAATGACCATACGACGGTTTTCACTTAAAAACTGGAGACAGTATTATAAAGAGTAGCCAACACAAGGCTAACATAGCTGCTTAAGTGGCATTATGCTCATATTTTTATCGTCAAATTGAGCTGAATTTATTATATATTTATAAAGATTGACTGTTATAGTGGTGATTGACCAACAATTGATACTGGAAAATATTTACCATAAAATATAAATCTACCTCAGATACAAAAAGACTGCTACGCTCTTTTTATAAATTGAACAATAAAGGTAAATTCCGATGGATATTTACAGAAATTTCCTTGGACTATGCGAGTTATTCATCGTTCATGTGAAGTAAATTATAAAATTGAAGGGATTTATGGTAAAATGTAAACTTATTTTGACTTTCACCTGTTTACTGACCATTTATATTTGGATGGGCATAATGTCCCTTTAAAGTAAATGCTGAAAGTTAAATGAAAACAAGGTGATTTCAATAGATACCCAAGAATGCATTTACATGTTAATAGAATAATTTCACTTTGTCATCATCCAATATAACAAGTGACCTTGAAACCTTTAATGGTTTGGAAAAACAAGATTGCATTTGAGAAAAATGCTATGCCACCGCATTAATACAACACTAAATAGTGGTGTAGGAATAGATTTTTTTTGTTTCTTTACAACTGAAGATTGTCATAATGCATAGATCCCTGACCTATCTAATTCTTATTATCAGATTAGTGGTTAAATATATTGTTATTCCAATAAAAGATCAGAGTAGGAATAAACCAATGCACTTGAGTCTAGTGAATTCGGTGGTGAAGGTCATATTTCACACAGCTTAAATTTCACGACTACATCAAAGGACAACACAGAAAGACACTTTGTCAAAATCTAGGTCAGCTGATATCAAAGTTCACTTTACATCTTAATCTGTGCACATGGTTTCATAGCTGTACATCAAAGGACAAGAAAGTAGGTCACATCATCAAAATCTAGGTCACCTGATATCAAAGTTCAATTTTACAACTAAAACTGTGCACATGGTCAAAATTTCATAGCTGTACATCAAAGGACAAGAAAGTAGGTCACTGTCCCCTTGGGGCAAGGCCAAGGGTTTCATTCAAAACAATCTTGATACAGGTCCACCAAACAACATTTTAAGTCAAATATCTAAGCTGTAGCTTTCTTCCCATTTTTACTATATACATTTAAGGAAAACGTATGGCCCCCAGGGCAGGGCAATTTTGACACTAGTGGCAAAATTTGAACAACTTTGGAAGAGTACCTTTAGATGATATCATTTAACAAAATTTAATATTAAAGCTCTAAGCCTTGTACCTTCAGACAATAAGATTTTTTTATTTTTTACTATATGTATATATTGAAAATCAATGACCCCCAGGGCAGGGGCAATTTTGACCCCAGGGCTATAATTTGAACAATCTTGCTAGAGATTCTCTTCACAATGTTCATGCAAAATATCTAACCTCTAGCATTTGTCAATTGCTAGAAGAATTTTTTTTAAAGTTTTTACTATAAGTTTTTACTCTATACATATAAGGAAAACCAATGACCCCCGGGGCGGGGCCGTTTTTGACCCCAGGGCTATAATTTGAACAATCTGGGTAGAGGTCTACCAGACAATGCCTTATGCAAAATATCTAAGCTCTAGGCCTTTTGGGTCTTTACAAGAAGATATTTTAAGTTTTTACTATATGTACATATAGTGAAAATCAATGACCCCTGGGCGGGGCCAATTTTGACCCCAGGGCTATAATTTGAACAATCTTGCTAGAGATTCACTTCACAATGTTCATGCAAAATATCTAACCTCTAGCATTTGTCAATTGCTAGAAAAAGTTTTTTTTTAAGTTTTGACTATAAGCTTTTACTCTATACATATAAGGAAAACCAATGACCCCCGGGGCGGGGCCGTTTTTGTCCCCAGGGCTATAATTTGAACAATCTGGGTAGAGGTCTACCAGACAATGCCTTATGCAAAATATCTAAGCTCTAGGCCTTTTGAGTCTTTACAAGAAGGTATTTTAAAAGTTTTTACTATATGTACGTATAGTGAAAATCAATGACCCCCGGGGCGGGGCCAATTTTGACCCCAGGGCTATAATTTGAACAATCTTGGTAAGGGTCTACCAGACAATGCCTTATGCAAAATATCTTAGCTCTAGGCCTTTTGGGTCTTTACAAGAAGGTATTTTAAGTTTTTACTATATGTACATATAGTGAAAATCAATGACCCCAGGGCGGGGCCAATTTTGACCCCAAAGCTATAATTTGAACAATCTTGGTAGAGGTCTACCAGACAATGCCTTATGCAAAATATCTAAGCTCTAGGCTTTTTGGGTCTTTACAAGAAGATTTTTTAAATTTATTCTTACAATTTCTTTTGGTTGCCATGGCAACCAGATTTCTGCATGGAATGAAATTCTTTGAACAACTTTGGAAGTCCTTCACCCAAGGATCAATCCTGCCAAGTTTGGTTGAAATTGGACAAGTGGTTTTTCACAAGAAGATTTTTTAAGTTCACTATATAATCTATATAACACACAAACAAACAAACACACACACACACACAGGTGAATCGCTATATGCCACCGCATCGCAGATGCTGCGGTGGCATAAAAACTGATTATTCCGAATTGGGTGAATATTCATTGAAATGTTAGCAATCAACAGCTTAATCAAACAGGTCACTTGACCATAGATCTAGACACCCTAACAAACGAAGTTTAATGCAGCAAATCGGACAATATAATTGGATAGAAATAAGATGTATGATGGGATTCAAAACTTTGTATTACGTATATGTTTAAATTTACTGAGGGCCCATCTGCCCTTTCAGGCACCGACAGTTAAGGACCCTTGGGCATGCCACTAAGCATGCACTTGCAGATAGATTACAATTAAGATCATCTACCAATACTAAACAGCTTTGGTTCTGCTGCAATTTATCATACAATAAACAGAAACTAACAAAAATTATTCTCATTATATTTATTAGTGTAAATGGAATCATTAACATAGAAAAATGTTTGAACAAAATGAGTTTATACATGCTGTATGCATTCCTTAACAAAGCAGCACAAATTTTAAGAACATTAAAACATTTTGGTGAAAATAATAAATAAAATATACAACATTACAGCACACACAGTTCATTGCACAACAACATCTGATTAAACAACATGTAAATTCAAATCATTTTGACAAATAAATATGTTTCCTTCATGAACGTTTACTCTTTCCAGTCAATTAAATATTAATCAAAATTTGCTAAAATAGCTAAAAATGCCCTTTCAAGAACATTTTGGCCAAATCTAATAGTTTTATTTAAAATCAAATCACTTAGAAAATCTTAAATATTTTAGCTGTAAATTTCAAGATTCATAACTAAAATGCATTCACAAAATAACAAAATCACAGACAATCTTCTTATCACATACATAACAAAACAAGAGGGCCATGATGGCCCTGAGGTCGCTCACCTGTATATAGGCCCCCCACCCCCGGGCCAATTTTTACCCAAGGGCTTTTATTTGTTTATTTGAACAGACTTGGTAGACACCCATAAGAAGATGTTTCATGCTAAACATCTAAGTTCTAGCTCATTGGCATTTTTAAAAGAAGATTTTTAAAGTTTTTACTATACACATATAGTTAAAAACAATGTCACCCCTGGGGCGGGGCCAGTTATGACCCCCGGGCGTTTATTTTAACAAACTTTGTAGATATTTACTTAAAGATGTTTCATGCTTAATATCTCAACTCTAGCTATTTGGGTTTTTCCAAAGAAGATTTTAAGTTTTTGCTATACACATCATAAGTGAAAATCAATGACCCCCCCCCCCCCCCCCCCGGGCGGTGCCAGTTTTGACCCCAGGGCTTTAATTTGAACATACTTGGTAGACACCCATTAGAACATGTTTCATGCTAAATATCTTAGCTCTAGCTCTTTGAGTTCTTTAAAAGAAGATTTTTAAGTTTTTACTATATGCATATAGGGAAAATCAATGACCCCCTGGGGCGGGGCCAATTTTGACCCCAGAGCTTTTATTTGAACAAACTTGGTAGACACTCATTAGAATATGTTTCATGCTAAATATCTTAGCTCTAGCTCTTTGGGTTCTTTAAAAGAAGATTTTTTAAGTTTTTACTAAATGCATATAGGGAAAATCTATGACCCCCTGGGGCAGGGTCCATTTTGACCCCAGGGCTTTTATTTGAACAAACTTGGTAGACATTCACTAGAAGATGTTTCATGCCAAATATCTAAGCTCTAGCTCTTATGGTTCTTTAAAAGAAGATTTTTTAAGTTTTTACCATATGCATAAAGGGAAAATCAATGACCCCCTGGGCGGGGCCAATTTTGACCCCAGGGCTTTAATTTGAACAAACTTGGTAGACACTCACTAGAAGATGTTTCATGCTTAATATCTTAGCTCTAGCTCTTTGGGTTCTTTAAAAGAAATTTTTTTAAGTTTTTACTATATGCATATAGGGAAAATCTATGACCCCCTGGGGCGGGGTCAATTTTGACCCCAGGGCTTTTATTTGAACAAACTTGGTAGACATTCACTAGAAGATGTTTCATGCCATATATCTAAGCTCTAGCTCTTATGGTTCTTTAAAAGAAGATTTTTTAAGTTTTTACTATATGCATATAGGGAAAATCAATGACCCCCGGGGCGGGGCCAATTTTGACCCCAGGGCTTTAATTTGAACAAACTTGGTAGACACTCACTAGAAGATGTTTCATGCTTAATATCTTAGCTCTAGCTCTTTGGGTTCTTTAAAAGAAGATTTTTTAAGTTTTTACTATATGCATATAGGGAAAATCAATGACCCCCTGGGTCGGGGCCAATTTTGACCCCAGGGCTTTTATTTGAACAAACTTGGTAGACATTCACTAGAAGATGTTTCATGCCAAATATCTAAGCTCTAGCTCTTACGGTTCTTTAAAAGAAGATTTTTTAAGTTTTTACTATATGCATATAGGGAAAATCAATGACCCCCTGGGGTGGGGCCAATTTTGACCCCAGGGCTTTTTTTTGAACAAACTTGGTAGACACTCACTAGAAGATGTTTCATGCCAAATATCTAAGCTCTAGCTCTTATGGTTTTTTAAAAGAAGATATTTAAAGTTTTTTCTTTTGGTTGCCATGGCAACCAGAGTTCTGCATGGAATTAAATTCTTTGAACAATTTTTAAAGGTGACCACCAAAGGAACATTCCTGTGAAGTTTGGATGAAATTGGCTCAGTGGTTTATGAGGAGATGTCATTTAAAGCAAAAGTTTACGGACGGACGGACGACGGACGGACGCCGGACGAAAAGATCACAAAAGCTCACCCTATCACTTTGTGACAGGTGAGCTAAAAAATTCATTTATAACCATATATTCTGATATTAACACAAGTGAGACAAGTGTGTAAAAATTATATCTACGAACATGACCTTGACACTAAGAACAAACCCTTTAAAGAAGCAGATTCTGTCTTACACAATCTTGTCAAACTATCCATATACATGTGGTCTAATTATTGACAATTTAAAACCATATAATCCATGACTTGTAGATATTTCACACAGTCATATAAACTACAGGGTCCAATAAACCATATAGTCATATAAATCATGTAGTTATTTCACACAGTCACATAAACCATTGGGTCCAATAAACTATATAGTCTTATAAACCATGTAGTTATTTCACACCGTTATATAAACCACTGGTCCAATAAACTATATAGTCTAATGAGCCATGTAGTTTTTTCACACAGCCATATAAACCATTGGGTCCCATAAACCATATAGTCTACTGAACCATGTAGTTATTACACACAGTCATTTAAACCGCTGGGTCTAATAAACAATACAGTCTTATGGAGCCATGTAGTTTTTAGACACACAGCAATACAAACCACTGGGTCCAATAAACCATGTAGTCTAATGAGTCATGAAGTTTTTTCACACAGTCATATAAACCAGTGGATCCAATAAACCCTATAGTCATATAAACCATGTAGTAATTTCACTTAGTCATATTAACCACTGGGTCCAATAAACTATATAGTCTTTTAATCCACACAGCCAATATAAACAACTGGGTCCAATAAACCATATAGTTATATAAATCATGTAGTAATTTTACACAGCCAATATAAACCACTGGGTTTAATAAACCATATAGTCATATAAACAATGTAGTAATTTCACACCATCGTATAGACCACTGGATCCAATAAACCCTATAGTCTAAAGAACCATGTAGTTATTTCACACATACATATAAACCACTGGGTCCAATAAACCATATAGCAATATAAACCATGTAGGTTTTTTCCATATAGTCATATAAGCCAGTCAAATGTAACAAACGATGTAATTAATTTCACAATTCATATAAACCATGTAGCTTAATAAATCTAATAGTGTAATGAACCATATTTATCTAAAATAGTCATAAAATCACTGTATGCAGTCTTAAAAACCATTAAGTCATATAAACTATAAAGGCTAATAAACCTTGTAGTTATTTCAACGTGTTTATATATTAACCAACAAGGAATTCAAGAAATAAAGCTTTATTTCCTTTTATGTGTAGAGAACAAAAAAAATCAAAATCAAACTTTCATAATTTCAGGGAGGCCATTCAACAGCAAAGGATAAACAAAGCTGTGAGTTGTACATGACTTTTTGACATGGGGTATCAATATTGATTTCAGAAATAAATATAAATATTAAATTGATTTCACAAAAAAAATGAGTGTAAATGCAAAATAATGTATATGACCCTGTAACTATATTTAGAGTCACAAGCTAGCAAAGAAAATATCAAAATGCAAACTGAAAATATACACAAAAAGCTTGCTATTGTTTAATTTTCAATGTTTCATAAAAACCTGAAAAAGGGCTTGTCTTATTATTGTAGACTAAATATAGTCAAACAGACTAATACATGTATACCGACAAATATAGCTGTTACAACTAATTTAAATCCTTGTTACATGAATTATTTTTGAGTCTCAAGATGGATGTCTATTGTTTATTTACATATGTGACATTATTTACTGCTAAAGTTGTAACTATTGAAAGGTACATTTGTATTAAAACAAAAGCAGGATAAACAACAAGTCACTGTAAGGAATTAACCATAAAATGTAATTGTGACCATGCTATGAATTATTTTTAAAGTCATGATAGTTAAATGTTTGATTTATAAAGGAAGGTTACAGATCATTATTTATATTACAGTTTGTGACAATACTGAGTTCATTAATATGCAAAAAAGATTAAATACAGATTTCCTTAGTACAACAATTTCTCACTGTGATCATGAATCCAATCTTTACGTATGTCACTGTAACTATAATGGGTATAAATCTATACTTTACAATCAGTTACTTATGCATGTTACGGTAACTATAATGGGTATGAAGCTATACTTGACTATCAGTAATATGTTGAGTATCAATCGCAACTACTCGGCCCTTTCCGTCAGTCTTCCGATAAGGACCTCGAACACAATAGTATGAATACACAGAACAGATGCGGTACTTCGGTCTAACCTACGCTAAGAAACTAAACATGTAAACAAATAGTAATTTAATGCTGGGAGTTGTTGACAAGTTTATTTCCAATATATGTAGTAAAAGTCCACCTGAAATAAGTGAATCCATAGGTAGGCCTACAAAAGCAAACAATACATTATTTATATATCTATTATTATGTCTGAAGAAAGCGAAAGTACAAAAAAACGAATCTGTTGACATTTACTCGGATTTGTTTAAAATTGAACATCAGTGGGCATATTTAAATTACAAATTGTTGTCTGACATATTTTCAAGCATAAGAGTACCGGAACAGACATTGGATGTCAAATACATGTATATACATTTGTTTTACATTATCTCTGTTTCTGTTTACATCTGAAACCACGTGGTAGAACTACTTTCAATCCGTATTGTTTCCAAGATTATTATAGATAATAGCCGAGGCAGTTCCGAATGTGTTGAGTATTTGTTCATATGGTTCTTCCCTCCCATTCTTAATTAAAATATTAAACAATATTCTTATTTACTTCATCAATAACTTTCTTATACACAACATACAAAATAATTTTACAAGAGAACAAAACCCATCCCAGCATTGTGAACAAATTATTTTAAAGCTATTTTACACGACCTTCCATACCAGCCTTATCTAAAACTAGACGCCGAGTTTGTGTTCTCTGATATGTCAGAATGATATTGAAAACTATAAATTAAGAAGCACTTTTTTGAAAGCACTGACGATGGTTAAAGCGTTCTCAAGCACTGGAATATGTTTAAAACAGCACACCTCAGATAAGTTATATAAATTCAAAATAAACAAACATAAAAATATTTATTTGGTTTAAAAAAAATGTATGTTTGTATTCCATGTGAAACATGAAATATAGAATGCAAAATGTGACAACATTTACTTTTTTATCACCAAAGCCCTATATTACCAGAGTTATAGAAGTGTCTGCATATTTTGACGATTTATAGGTAATTTATGTGTACAGTAAGTGCCTAAGATTAGGTTTAATAAATTAATTTGTGCAGATGACAACAAATTTACTCATTTCAAATTTTTAAAGTTTTTATAAAAATTAATACAAACGGCTTTAATAATTAATGTACATTGTATATAAGCACTGATTTCCTATTCCCTTGACAGCATTATGTAATAAGCATCTGATAACTTGAAAAAAATGATAATTATATATTAAAAAGAGGGCCATGATGGCCCTGTGGTCGCTCACCTGTATATAGGCCCCCGGAGCGGGGCCAGTTTAAACCCCAGGGCTTTTATTTGAACAAACTTGGAAGACACCCATTAGAAGATGTTTCATGATGTTAAGTTTTTACTACAGACATATAATGAAAAACAATGACCGCCACCCCCCCCCCCCCCCCCCCGGCAGGGCCAATTTTAACCCAAGGTCTTTTATTTGAACAAACTTGGTAGACACCCATAAGAAGATGTTTTATGCTAATATCTAAGCTTTAGCTCATTGGTTTTTTTTAAAAGAAGGTTTTTTAAGTTTTTACTAAACACATATAGTTAAAAACAATGACACCCCTGAGGCGGGGCCAGTTTTGACCCCAGGGCTTTTATTTGAACAAACTTTGTAGACACTTACTAGAAGATGTTTCATACTTATTATCTAAACTCTAGCTATTTGGGTTTTTTCAAAGAAGATTTTTAAGTTTTTGCTATACACATATAAGGAAAATCAATGACCCCCAGGGCGAAGCCAATTTTGACCCCAGGGCTTTTATTTGAACAAACTTTGTAGACACTCACTAGAAGATGTTCATGCTTAATATCTAAACTCTAGCTATTTGGGTTTTTTCAAAGAAGATTTTTTAAGTTTTTGCTATACACATATAAGGAAAATCAATGACCCCCGGGGCGGGGCCAATTTTGACCCCAGGGCTTTTATTTGAACAAAATTTGTAGACACTTACTATAAGATGTTCATGCTTAATATCTTAACTCTAGCTATTTGGGTTTTTTCAAAGAAGATTTTTAAGTTTTTGCTATACACATATAAGGAAAATAAATGACCCCCAGGGCGAGGCCAATTTTGACCCCAGGGCTTTTATTTGAACAAACTTTGTAGACACTCACTAGAAGATGTTCTTGCTTAATATCTAAACTCTAGCTATTTGGGTTTTTTGCTATACACATTTAAGGAAAATCAATGACCTACGTGGCGGGGCCAATTTTGACCCCAGTGCTTTAATTTTGTGCAAACTTGGTAGACACCCATTAGAACATGTTTCATGCTAAATATCTTAGCTCTAGCTCTTTGAGTTCTTTAAAAGAAGATTTTTTAAGTTTTTACTATATGCATATAGGGAAAATCAATGACCCCCTGGGGCGGGGCCAATTTTGACCCCAGGGCTTTAATTTGAACAAACTTGGTAGACACTCATTAGAACATGTTTCATGCTAAACATCTTAGCTTTAGCTCTTTGGGTTCTTTAAAAGAAGGTTTTTTAAGTTTTAACTATATGCATATAGGGAAAATCAATGACCCCCGGGGCGGGGCCAATTTTGACCCCAGGGCTTTAATTTGAACAAACTTGGTAGACACTCACTAGAAGATGTTTCATGCCAAATATCTAAGCTCTAGCTCTTTGGGTTTTTTAAAAGAAGATATTTTAAATTTTTTTCTTTCGGTTGCCATGGCAACCAGAGTTCTGCATGGAATTAAATTCTTTGAACAATTTTTAAAGGTGACCACCAAAGGAACATTCCTGTGAAGTTTGGATGAAATTGGCTTAGTGGTTTATGAGGAGATATCATTTAAAGTAAAAGTTTACGGACGGACGCCGGACGGACGCCGGACGAAAAGCGATCACAAAAGCTCACCCTGTCACTTTGTGACAGGTGAGCTAAAAAGAGAACTTCATTTTTTTATATGATAATAGCTCCAAATACAATAAATGCATAAATCTTCAAATATCTTGCCAATAGATTTCCACCTTTTATTCTTTGATAAACATTTGAAATGCACTCCCAACAACTTTAAGAAAAAGTATTACTTCAATTTGGTGTTTGCCAAAGGACCTTGCTGCTTCACAATAAATTAATAAACTTACGAAATCGAATTTATCATAATACACGCTAAAATTTAGTCATCAAATTCACCATCATCACTGTCACTATCAGGAGAACTTTCACGGGTGAACACATTTATTCTGTTCAAACTTTCAACTAATAATTTCATGTGGTCTTCTGATGGTGTCTGTAGTTGTTGTCTCCCTTGGTCAGGTTTCTGGGAATCTTCTGTTTGACGTTCTTTCATTGGACGTAATTTGACACCTTTCTTTATTAAACTGACCATTTCCTGCATAGGGTCTGCTGTCACTAAAATAAAATATACAAATATATATATTAATTCATTTATGACAAAATTGACCATTCTTTTAGTTATTTGTGAAAAATAAATTTAAATGAGTACAGCAAATACTATAGAAGAGTTTTAGGTTGAAGCAGCAGTGTTTCATGGCTGAAATTGATTCCCTCCAGCTTTTATCGATTCAGCAAACTCAGAGAACTCCATTAAGCATTATTTCATGTACTAACAGTTCCTGGCTAATAGAACAACTAACTAGTTAGCTTGCTAAATCCACTTATATGACTACATTGACCTAAAATACATCTTTATCTCAAGTATTAATATTGTAACTTATACCTACTTTTAGTACTCTCCTGTAATTACTTTGTTAATTGTTTATATCATAATATGATATATTGTATGACTTGTCCATGGATATACTATTAGTATGTAAGACCTTTGACAGGTTATATAGCCACATATAAATGGTTATATAATCCAAACTGCTAATTAAGGATTACATAGCGAACCACTATCAATAAACAGCCATATAACCGGTCAAGTCTTAGTTAGGACATTTTAATAGTGAAAAACTGCTTAATTTTATTGAAATAAACATTAATTCATAAATACAGACAATATGAATGCCACAACTATCTGATGAAAATCAAGTTACAAACATGCAATAGTATAAGATTCTATTCAAAGGCCATTTTAAAAAACATTTTTGCATGTGTGTGTGTTATCTTTAAAGGGTATAAACCTATTTTAATGTAAACTTATTTTGACTTTTACCTATACTCTCAACATTTACACTTTGAAGGGCATAATGTCTCTTTAAAGAACTTTATAACACAGCAAGTAAAATCATAAAACAACACTGACATGCAGCAAGTATCAATACATTTTCTAAAATTCAGTATACTTACAATGATACTGACAACAAATCATAATAAAGCATGCAAAACCAACCTTTAGGTCTTTCAGGCCTCTCAGAAGCAGGTTTGAGCCCTTTCAACCCTTGTTGAATAGACTGAAGATTTGGAGTCTTATCTGCATTGTTTCCCTTTTGTTGTGCCTGAAGACTGTTTTCCTTCTTTCCTCTGTTCACTTTCATAACAGGCAATGTCATTGGTGGGGGCGGGCCAGGAGGTGGGGGTGGTGGAGGTGGGGGCGGCGGTGGCGGTGGTACTCCAGGTGGTGGAGGAGGTACAGAAGTTGGTACAGGAGGAGGAGGCGGGGCACTGGAGGTGTTAACAGCTCCAGAAGCTCCTCCCGCTTCAGGTGAACCTTTAACATATATAGTGACAGGGACATCGTCTGTACCATCTATATTATCTCCACTTCGTGCACGTGGTTTAGGTACAGGTTTACGTTCTGTTTTATTAAATGTAGAGTTTTTAACTTTTTGAACTTTAATAGTTTTTTCAGAGTTTGTTTTTGCAGCAGGTTTCTCTCTGATTGTTGATAAGTTTTTGGTTGTCTGAGGGGCAGCATTTGCTCCTTTTTGACTAGGTGGCTGATATCTTGGAGGTTTGATTGTTGCTGGAGTAGGGTATTTCTGTAATGAGGAAAATAAAAATGTTTAACTCAAGTGCCTATTTACCTAATAAAGACACAATAATTAGCCTAATACTAATTAGCCCAGAATAGCTTGAAAATGTTCTTCTGTGATTTAAGTTCATGCTATATCATTGTAAAATAATACAGATGTTTGTTCTCAAAAATGTTTGTTTGTTTGTTTTGGGTTTTACGTCAAATCGACACAGTATAGGTCATATCGCGACATTCCAGCTTTACTGGTGGAGGAAGACCTCAGGTGCCCTTCCGTGCATTATTTCAGGCACGAACGGGTACCTGAGTAGAACCACCGACGTTCCGTAAGCTAGCTGGATAGTCTCATAAATGATGTTTACTCCTTGTAACCATATGTTGCATGGGTATTACACTACCTAAGATTGTTTAAAGTAATGTTGTCTTCCTGTTTTTATGATGTCTTCATGTTCTTGTAATTGTACATGTAACTAGTGTAAAATACAAATGTTAGAATGAGCTGAGAGATTTATGTTGATTCAAATACTGATAAATTTTGAACATCTTTATAAAGTTTAAATCAACCAATAAAGTAAACTTATCAATTACAAGAGTAGTTTTACTACAAAACTGCATTTCATTATCTGCATTTGTCCTTGGATTGTTAATACATAAAAGCTTATGGAAATCCTTTTCCATAGAGGTGAAATAGCATATCACCAATATCTAAAGACAATAAACATTCAAATCTGACCACAGATTGTGAAGATGCTATCCAGTTAGCTTACAGAAGGGCAAAGGTTCACAGTGGGGGATCTAAACTTGTCCTTCACCAGAAAAGCTAGAAAGTCAGAATAAAACCTTTAGACTGTTAGTGCAAAAGTGGTTCACAATGAGGCATGTACTTTCCCTCCACCAGTAAAACTGTAAATTTGACATGAGTTTTGGTGTGACTTAAAACCCAACCACACAATATGAGAGAAGATTTACCACTTTGAATGTTTTCAATCTATCTATTGTTCTCTTTCTTTCATCGTGTATAAAGTCTTGTTTCTTCTCTAGTTCTTCTCTCTGCATATCTCTTTTCTGAAACATTTACCATACCATTATATATGATTTTTATATCATAACATATTAATTTTATCACATTATCTATATTCCTTTATTAATTGATCAATAAAATACTTGTATTTCTTGTATATACACAATCAACTAATTCTTTTGTCATTGGCCATATCTCTGAACCTTGTTTTGATTGATTTTCTTTTTGACCATTAGTAAATTTATGATTTAGTATTTTGCATGGATGTCAAAATACTAATTTGTTAACATTTTGCTACATTAACGACAACTTACTTTACATTCAGCACTACTTTTTCATGTAATAAGCCAATCTCCACACAGTGATCTCCCCTTAATTCTTCGGCGTAGATCTCTGCCACCAAGGTCCCGATATATCAGAATTTCTGATATACTATATTTTTTCAAAAACTGTTTTATCTACTGCTTTTATCTATCAGATAAGTTTCTCTCATTTATTTAACAAATGTTTATGAATAAATAAATAAATAATATGAATTATTTAGAAATAATTTTAAAAATTATGAGATTATTTTCTACCGAGTCGATATTTTGATATTTTATATTTTTTAGCTTTTTTAATTTATTTTTCATTATTTTGTATACTTTCGATAATTTTTTGATAAACTATATCGAACGTAGGCACCAAAAGTTAAAAATAAAACAGAAAGAGAAAAATAACGTTAGATTTTCTTTGTAACGGTCGATATTTACATTTGAATTTCGACGTTACGTCATGTGACTTTCATCATCATGTGACGTCTTTGAAGGCAGAGATCTACGCCGAAGCATTAAGGGGAGATCACTGCCTGGAGATTGGTAATAAGCATCTACATTGCTTATTCAAATATTATAAAGCATATACTGTAATGATATTCTATAGAAAAACATCTATGAAGTATACATGTTTTGAGACAAATGATTTACTTACTATTTGAATAGAATGATGCTGTTTAAACTTTTCCTCAACTTCTCTTTTTGTCTGTTCTTTGTTTTGAATTTTTGAATTTAGATTTGCCTGAAAAACAACAACAAAACACCATAAAGCACAATCATACTGTAGATTACAAAAGATGTCAAACAAGCACATTTCTTTCATATTAAACTAATATTAAAATTTGGGTATGTAGGAATTATAGTAATAATTAATACTGATGGTGAATTACTTCTGTCCATGGCTTGTAATACCCAATGTTAATGAGTTAGACTCAATGAGGTAATTTGAAGAAACAATTTTTTTTATAGATTTACTTTGTAACTAATGTTTTTGTATTGAAAAGTAGTAAAAAAGCCCTGCTTATCATTGTAATTTCAATAACGATCCTGATATTTATTAATATATTGGCAGGCCTTTTTTTAGAAAATAAAACAAGTGTGGTATTGTTGGTAAGGTATTGTGCTGAACTACTATTAGTATACATTAGTAGAATAAAAACTGGTCTTGAAGTGTAATAATGCAATACTATACTTTAATAACTTTACAATTAAGAGAGGACAGCCACAGGTCAATATAAGTTAAGCGAAATAAAAATTAACTATGTTGGGAAAAATGGGAATATTTAAGATTCCTAGAAATGCCTTGAAGGGCTATGTTATAGTGGTTTAGTTAAAAAACCATAACCAAAATTTAAAGCAGAGAAGGGGGCATAATTTTGACAAAACTGTTGAATTATTTATGTCTCTTGCCTGAAACTGGGGGTGTAGGTAACTAACAATTACCTTGAGTTTGAAGGTACAACCTAAAAGGGTGTACTAAAACTGGTATAGGAAATAAGTGGGATGGTACAGAAAAAATTTAATTAAGAGTCAAGTTATGTCCTCTTACCTGGTAGTGGGGATTATGGTCACTTATAAGTATTTAAAGTTTCAAAGTAAACCCTCAAAGAGCGAAAAAAGGTAGTTGGTATATGTAAACTTAATAACCAAATTTCTTCAAAACTGTAACACAGATGCAAATGCCCAGGTAAATGTAAGTAGGATAGCTCTACCTATTATGTAGATATAATAGTTGAGCAAAAAACAAATCTTTAGTTAAAAATCTGGGAGTTTTGGTTTCCATTTTCCTCTCCTAAACAAATACTAGTATATGAATAACTTCAAGCAAAGAATAATCATCTTATGAACAACTTACTCTTTTATTCCTGAGTTTAGCTCTACGTGTATTTATAGATTTCAATTTATTATTTAACGCCTTCAGTCGTGGATCAGTAATCATCATAGAGGGAAGTTCTTCCTCAGAGCTGAGTTCTTCCACATCCTCTACAGCATCATAAAATACAACACGCTCCTCTTCCACTGCAGTTACAATATAACACTTTGTCATAAGCTTTAAACCTAGGTTTGCCAACAGATAGTAACATCACAAGTTTGATTCAAGCATAATTTATTTAAGTTTAATTGTAAAGAAAGTTTGTAGCTTGTTTGAATTATTTTTGACTCCCCTTCCTGGAACTAACCAGTGCTGGAATCATAGGAAGTAAAATTGTCAAGTCACTAGCATCACATACATGTATTATCCCTTGGTTGTGATATAAACACCTTGATTACTAGGTAACAACTCTACTTTATTGTAACATTGTAAGCTTACAAATGGTTGGCATTCACCTGAAGAATGTCTATAGATGTATTATCATTCAATTAATGTCATCTTCAAAGAGGAGGACAAAATAGCATACTTCCTCTACACAAATTGTCAAGGAAAAAATATTATTTGGTTAGTATTTGTAAATATGATTTGTAACATGACTATATATAACTACGCTAAAAGTCTCTTGAGGAGCAAGTAGCCTAGTGTATAATAATTTGAGCCTTACTTGAGTCTTAACCATGTTTTTTAACAAACAGCATCAGTAATTTAGTCATACAGCTGACTGAACAATGATTTTCATTCTTACCCTGCTGGAATGGAAAGAGATTAGCCTTTATCAGTGTATTGCAGGCCAGTCTGTATATCGATGGAGTCATTCCAGGCTCCATACTGTTGGCTGACCAACTAAAATTTTCATCTTGATATTTCCAAATTCATTAATGGACAGTCCCAAAAAATGAATACTGGACAAGTCCATTAAAAAAATTGTTAAAAAACAGTTTTCTTTAAACTCAAGGCTTAAGTTAAACGTTTAAGTATTATGTTTATTCAAATTAGCTTCCTACATTTCTATATTCATACCTTGAATATTCCTAGTGATTGCATCTCTTTGTGTTTTGACAAGTATTTCTTCTTCCCGGAGAATATCAAGGTGAAGGTCATATATTTTCACCTGCCATTCAAACGTCTGGTTTTCTAATCTCATGAGTTCTCCCTTAATTCCTGGCTTCTCCTCCATGCTTGCAATCTATAAACAACAACAAATAAACACATTTAAAGATTTATATTATTAAGGCATAATTTGCTGCTAAATATCAATATATAATGTACTGTTCTCACCTCATAAAAAAAAAATTAACTTCGAACAGTGCTATGTAACAACAACTGTCAGGCAGTCTGTGCAACTAATTTTTCTCAGTGTTTTATAGTCAAGCAATAGACATGCAGACATTTTCTTTGGTTAACAAAGGGGAATAATTCAGTGAGATCCATGTTAGAGTTATGGATCTTGAACAATAACAACTATGATCACAGACATAATCATTATGCTAGACTTGATATGAGTAGAATAGAATGATGTGGATGACTTAAAGGAACTTCAATGAAGTACGTTAAATTTTTATTTCTTACATCGATTAGCTAGGGCACTTAAACAGAACAATATGCAAAAGATAATTAAAAAATATAAGTTAGAAATATATTTAAAATCATATTTTTGTGCTATTTTTAGCCTGATTTTAGCAAAAAGCATTGCAACGCTTTTCATTTTTGAAAAATTCTACACATTTAGAATACTTTTCCTGATAAAACGATGTGACAGAATGATCTGAAATTTTGCGCACAAGATAGACCTTTATCAAATGGGACGTTAATGTAAAAAAAAAAATGAAATTCCTTCATGTAAAAAAAAACCCCTCAGTGGAGTCCCTTTTAAATAATAATATAATTGATAAAAGTTATTTTATCATATAGCTGCTAAATTTTATGATGGATTTTGCATATTACATTATAATCATATTTCGAAAAAAGAATTACAGAAACTAATATTCAAATACTTAAAAAGTTAAAAACACAAGATTGTTGAAAATAACAAAATTTATTTTCTTCTCTTACAGAAAAAAGATTGATTTATTAATTCTTAATTACATGTATAACATTATCAAATTATCCTTTTTCTATAATATCAAATAAAAGTAAACAAAATACCATTTCTTTAACTTTATCCCTTTCTTGAACATATGTTTTCTTTTTGCTATGAAGATACTGTAAATTTTCTAAAGAAAGATCTTCTCTGACCCTGAAAAGTAAGAATGATTGCAAATTTGAGTTTATAACATAAATGTCTTTAATAAGTTATTATTTCACACACACAAGCTTCAATCTAATTAAAATCAGCTCCTAAATTACGCTACGCATTAGGATCTAACATTCACCCATAGGCAGTCACCTTCTCGTGGTCTTTCAAACAACCAATCTTTGGCGAGCTTTCATTATTTTGAAAGCAATGCGGTTTCCAATTTTAACCCTTGGAAAACCATTACTGAGTAGGTAATTTTCACAATATCGAGAACAAACATGGTGTTGTCTATACAGACGTCAGGTAAACTGGCAAAACTATCTTGCCCTTAAAATTGACTTTATTATATAAGTTAATTGTTCAAAATTATTTTCAAACATTTTTTCTAACAAAAATAAACAATTTCTTTAACTACCACGGATAACGGTATTTTGATACTTCTTCTAATGCCTATCTGTAAAAACTGGTTTGATTGCATGGCTAAAAATAGCTTTCTCAGGAAATCCGAATTATAAAGAAGGCGAAACATATACGGTCGTCATCAGATCTACATGGAAGAAATAAGTAGATCTGAACTTTAGTCAGATTGACACAAGCTTTTACCCAGGTACAGAAATCACTCCTTCAACAATATGATAAATTGAATCCACAATTTGAGAATAAAAGACAGAGACAGATTATGGTTTTGTGATACATTATAGATTTTTGTTTGTGCTATATATTTTAGCTAATTAAAACAAGCAGGTATTAACCTAGCAAGTGTATCAAGAATCTGTATAATACTTTTTTATTGATCTTTTTGAGTCAGACACTTCCGCATTAGGAAATAATCATTGGTAACAGCATTACAGGATGGATACAACAACTAGCAGTTAACCAAATCACTACAGGAAGTATATATGTTATGTTATGTGTAGTACTCAACTAGCTAAACCAAGCTCTGTAGACCCAAGGCTCTCCTTAATAAGCCTATCTGGTGGATAGTTATTTGAAAATGATCAAAGTCACCAGGTCTGGCCAAATAAAGCCCTAATGATTCATTGTATTGATAATTATGTACCAAACAATCCACACTTTCTCCTCCCACCACCCCAAGAACAATTTACTCAAAACCTCTGGCTTCTATATATTGAAAAGTCATTTTAAATCTTGAATAAATCAATACCCATTTATATTATTGGCAGAAATGAAACACATTTTTATATAGAATAACACAATAATTATTTTTGTACAAGTAAAAACATCAAAATCAAACAAAAACCTTAAAGATATGGGCCGAAATAAACCAATTCTTTAACATTGTACCTGAAATATCTCTCTAGGGCAATAAGTTGAAAAGACATTTGGCCAAAACGTTTTCTATCTTCCTCCAATCTATCAAGGATTCCTGCAAAATATATAAATTATATAAAAGATTAACAAGCCAATTTAAAATTTATATTTTCCCTCCCCCATCAAATGAAAAAGTCAAGACATAATAACAATTCACACTTAATGCCACATAATAGTATTTTGATACATTTTGATTTTAAGCTATATTTCATTCAATCGTTTTTTTTTTTCAGTACAATACTAACATACAAAAGTAAACTATACTCTGTATGGGATTTATGTTCATGCCCTCCAGCATAAAATCACAAATGAACATAATACACTATATCATTGAGCCATTGAATCACCTTTAACTTCCTGCCTTAGTTTGTATAGTAAATGAGATAAATCTGCACTCATTAGTTATCATTCATCTAAACATGCACTTTGATTTTGGAACAATATAGTTGATATTATATGTTAAACAAATATTTTTTAATATAACCAACATATATTACCTTTTAAAATCTTTTTGGTTTTGGAGTAATACTTCATGTAGTTATCTTGAATCATGTCTAGAGCTTGCTCATATTGTTGTTGCCACTCAATCAATTGTTCACAATATTCTCGCCGTAATCTTTCACCATTGTCCGGATTCTGAATTTCAGATTTTGCTTGCCTTACTTTTAAACATGACACTTCACGGAGATCCAGAAAAGGTTGCAGAAGGTAGTTAAATAGCTCAGCAAGAGCAACATTTAGTTTGAACACAGCAGTATCTTCCCTACTGTAAACATCAGCCATTTCTGTCATGTTACTAGCATTTTCTCGTTCAAAGAGCACGTTCTTTAACTCCTCTTCTGCTATCTTTATGGTTTGATCATAACCCTGTCTCTTTAGCTCACTTATATTTTCAAAATATTCTTCCTGGCAGTGTTCTTCAAACATTGTATCCATAAGTAACTTTTCTTTACATGTTTCTAATGCAAGAGGAAAGTATGTGTTTTCTAAATATGCACATATATCATCAATATTGTCTGGGGTTTCTTGATAACTGACATAAGCCCAGAGACCCCAAGGTTCTTCAGGAAGGTCAGGTAGATATGGTGATAATGATGGATGAATAAGGCACAACAGATCATGAATTCCTCGTAACTCTTGGAAACTGAACAGCCCAGATCTCCCATGATGCTCAGCTGTGTCACTCACAACACGGTTTTTCAATCTGAAAATATGATATAATTATAAACATGGCTATTAAATTAATAATTATGTCATGCACATTGTCAAAGGAATCAGCAAAAACAAGATGAGCTCATAAAACAATGTCCTTGTCCAAAATCTATAGATAAAATTTACTTTATGAACATTTGATCGTTTATTTCAAAGTCATAAAGAGGTCATGGTTACAGTTCCTTACACATATACTAGTAAATTTATGTCAAAATGAATCTCTGAACCAGTACTGTGGATTGCCCAAGAATGAATTCTTTAGCTGTAACAATGAACAAATCATGGTCAAGGTTAAAAGTTGTTTGCTTAAAGACAAGAATTGGATACAAACAATATGCCAGGACATTTTAACAGCCAGTACTGAGGTCTGGCTCCATGTTGGTGTAAAAAAAGACCTGACATGATCACTACTACTACAGCTACATGATGAAGAAGTAAACATACCTGCAAGTAACTGCTACTTTACGATCTACTTCATTCCAAGATACAAGGAACAAAAGACGTGGTGGGATTGTATTACAAGTAAATGGGTTTTCTTTAATTGCTACCCATCCTTCTAAGCTGTCTGGCTGGTCAAAACAGCCATATAATGCTGGTTCTCCCATATCTCACACACTTGAACCTGAAACATTATAATGGAAAACAGTTATTAAATTTGTTCATTACAATCCCAAATCCCAGCCGTTCAGGGACAAATTTCCCAGCTGTTCAGGGACAAATTAGCTATGTGGTTGATTGTTTGTTTAGTTCATTGTTTTTTATCCTGATTTCAACACAATTTTAGTAAGATCTCAGCAGCTGATCCACCTAACTGACTTTCCTGGACTTTGCTGGATAAATAACCAGATATTATCCCTTTCTCCTCAAGAGACTGACTTTAGATCCTAAATGCTTTTTAAATTTAGTGATAAGAGACAAATGACCATTGAAGAGTTAGTCTGCCATATAAGAGGTGTAGCAATTATAGGTATAGGCCAAGGCTGTTGGAGGAATTTCTAGAGTTTTAGTTGACTGTACACCTAACTATGAAGACTGTTGCTCGAAACTAGTCAGTGCCTGAGAATATTTGAGGTTTGCTGTGAATAAGCTCTAAAACTAAAATAAGTCAGATCTGGGCTCTTTACAAACTTGGCATGGGTTACTCGGCCCATATTTACATATATATTACAGGTAATAATAAGATGCATTATCCGTTTTGCACCTTCATTAAGCATTCACAAATTATTGTTCATAACACATGAATACTTATGGAGATTTTACAAGTTTTAATGGGGAATATATACATATTTATCAATGAAGATTTTTTTTAACTTTATCTCTCTGCTTTAAGGTCATCATATGGCTTTAAAACTATAATTTTAAGACTAGATGGGGGCTGGAAAAAGGCTCTAGATAAACAAAAATGAATTTTAAAGTGCCATATGAATCATTAATGGACTTATCTAAAGCATTTGACTGCTTATCACACGGCTTAATAGTCCTTAAACGTAAGAAGTATACATGTAGGTTATCTGAAAAATCATGTAATCTTATACTTTATTATTTCTCCAAAAGGTCACAATGTGTTAAACTAGGAAAAGAAACTTGTCAATGGCAGCATATAATCTATCTCTGGATACTGCCAACCCCTCTTAGAGTGTTAAAGGCAGGAATTAAGTGCACGTTGGATTGTTAGTAAAAGGTGAAAAGAAAAGCTAAAGAAAGAAAAGTCCAAGCATTATATTATTATGCTAGGATGGTGAGACTGAGTATTCTAGTCATGGTTAAAATGTTAATAGTTAAACATTACAAGATGATAAGAGATAAAATAGTTTAAAAACACTGGGAGTAAGACTTGTACTGCAAACCCACCACTGCCTGTTTGAACTGACTCAAGTTGGGCAGGGTGGCAATGTTACTAGGGAGTTTATTCCATAGTATAATGCTATGAGAGAAGAAAGAGTACTTATGGTAGTCGAAGGATACCTGTATTTGGCGAAGGGATAAGGGGTGCATATGTCTGGTTAATCTATGTGGGCTTGAACATATGGTTGGAAATAAATTTCAACTAAGTAATGTTATTATCTTATTAAACCTTATCAGTCTAGATCTACAGTCCAATCTGCGATGTTCTCGCCAGCCCATGTTCTCACTGCATGGCTGTGACACTAGAGAGAGGGGAGTAATCCCTTTTAACCCATCTTATTGCACGTCTCTGGATCATCTCAACTTTGTCAATATTGGTTTTAGTGTATTGAGACCAAATAGGTGAAGCATATTCAACCTGTGGCACGACCAGGGACTTGTATGCTAGTTCTTTCACTTTCTCATTTTGGTAATAACATTCCATTTAATAAAGCCAAGGGATCTGTTTGCATTTGAAGTTATTCAAGATATATGTGTATTAAATTTAAGGTCAGCAGACAGATCTAGTCCGAGATATTTAGCATTTGAGACCGACTTGGCTTTGGCCATGGAGCATATATTTGTGTTTAATTATGGTTTTGTTTTTGGTGATATGGATGACTTGGCATTTTGAAGGATTAAACTCCATGTCCCACTGCTTCTCCCACAGAACCATATTGTCTCGATCATGTTGGAAAGTTGGAGGGTCTGTGGAGGAATTGATGGTTAGGTATACAGCAGTGTCGTCTGTAAAAAATCTGACTTGGAATTTAAGGACAGAAGATGGTAGCTTGTTGATATATAGAAGGAAAGAGAGGGGCCCTAGGACTGAGCCTTGGGGCACTCCAGAGGTAATTGGAACTTCAGATGAGCAGTCCACAACTACTGTCTGTCTACGGCCAATAAGGAAGGACTGTATCCAGTTTAGAATTTGAGGACAGACACCATGTTCTTGAAGGGTATCTAATAGTTTAAGATGGTTTACTTTATCGAAAGCTTTAGAGAAGTCAAGTAGTATGCGGTTTGTTTGTTTGCCATTTGAGAGGTTGTTCACAAGGTAATCAGTAAGTTCAATGAGCTGTGTCTCACATGATCGTCTTTCTCTGAATCCGTGCTGAAGATCATAGAGTATGTTGTGGGTGGTAAAGTGGGAGGAAAATTGAGAGGCAACTATGTGTTCAAGTGTTTTACAGAGGACGCAAGTAAGAGAAATTGGGCGATAGTTTGCTGGATCACTTGTATCACCTTTTTTGTAGACAGGACATATGTTTGCACTGGTCCAGTCATTGGGAGTATTACTGGTGGTCAGGGATTTTTGGAAGAGAACTGCAACGATGTCAACAATCACTTCTCTCAGCTCCTACAGGACAATTGGTCTAATGTTGTCAGGGCCGGCAGCTTTGTTGGCATTGAGGTTGACGAGGAGCTTTAATACACCTAATAAAAGGTGTCTCAAAATGCTCAATTCCGGGTGCCCTGATTTTCATTATCTTCCTTAATGATATCTTTTATTTTATATAACAGTGAACATTTCAATATAACTATGCAGATGACAATACACTGTCTCTCAAGTATAAATATCTAGGGGTATTGAACTGTTCAAGAAAATGCTAGAATCTGAAAAGTCAGATTCTCATAGACAGACTGATCTGCGATTTGGTAGTCCAACTTATTAGACTTATCAAAGAGACACCGAGATAATTTTGGACGGGCGCTGTCTTTTTCTAAGGCGTAACGGTTTGACAGTAAGAAAAAAGTCTGTAAAATGGGTCAAACCGTTCACACCAAATTTATTAGGCTACTGAATTGGTTACAACTAGATGAAGGCTCACCTGGAAAAATTTCAAGCCATGCTATGTTTCTGTCCTATATGAACTGACTTTAAATAAAGATTGAATTCATTGAATCTTATATTTGTTGGTCCCCTAGTTATTTCTGTTTCATGTCTTTTATGTACTTTACATTTTTAAATGTCATTGCAGGTAAAAGCAAACAAATATTTTATATGAATAATACATTAATTACAAACAAACTGCACTATTACATATATAATTTTGATGATTTATCAACTATTTTGCTTCACAGGAGAATTATAAATTGCATCTCACCGTATACCTTCTATTAATTCAGTTTCGAATATTATTGAGAACGAAACTCAACATTAAAAAATTTGTAAGGTGGTCACTGACACATTGTTGGAAGAAATCATGAAGGATTTAAATTATTTGACATATTGATCAAGTATTTTCCTTAACTGTTACTTAAATAATTAATTATTTTTGAAAATAACAACACAAATCTTGATCGTAAAACGCAATTACTTTCTTTCTTCGTCTTTGTTTATGTTTTCATGATCAGCTGACTTTAGGTTTCAAACTACTAAATGATATTAAGGACAAATATGCGAAAAAAAAAATGTTAAAAACGGAAGGCGAGATATAAAACGGACAGGTATAAAACCCAGCGCCCACTAAAACGGAATATCATTCAATTTGATTGGAAATGTTTTTTGAGCGACAAAATTTTTATGTTAGATCTTATTACTTTTATATACATGAGTCACATTAGATATTGATTGTGGAAAAAATATAAATAAAAAAGAGCAATTATTTGCTAAATCTTAATTAAATGTTGAAAGAATAAGGGACCAACAAGTGTGCTATTTTTATTTCGAAATGGATATATAAGAAATAAAATAATAAAACAACAACAAAAAAACTTTAATAACTTCTTGATCACTCAAAACGGATATTTCCTTACTCGCAGATAGTCAAATTCTAATAATTTTATAAACTGATTTTTCTCTCAAAGAGAATATAAGACACACAATATAATTTTATTTTACATTGTGGAATTATAAAAAAAAATAACATGGAGCGATAACTGAAAAATAATGCAGGGTAGGTTATCATTCTTGTGTGCTGCACTCCTCCTCAATGAGATCTATCCACCTATGAAGTTTCAATTTGATACCTCAAACAATTTTTTAGATATGCTCCAGACAAAAAGTATGAAAAATAACAAAGGGCAATAACTCAAATATTATAAATATTCCTCCTCAATAAGATCTACCCACCTATGAAGTTTCATGTTAACATCTCAAAGACTTTTTGAGTTATGCTCCACTCAGATGAAAAATAACAAAGGGCAATAACTCAAAAATTATGAAGTGGGTAGAGTTATCACTCTTGTGCACTGCACGTCTCCTGAGTGAGATATATATATCCACCTACGATGTTTCTACTAAACTTTTAACACCGATTTCCAGACAATGTGCATATAGATCAGGCATCATATTGACAGTAACATGTTATTAATGAAAGTTTGCAATCATATACTACTCAAAATTTGCTAAGGGTCACTTACTTTACAGTGCGTTACTTTGTGTATTTGTAATAAATGTGAAAATTGATTAAAGGAATTAAATATATTAAGTAGTTAGGAATTGATATTTTATGAAAATAATGAAAATGGAAGTGTTCCTTGACGTGTGCCTGTTGCGGAAAGAGTGTGCAGGACGAAAATCAACATTTTGGGAATGAAAAATATCTTGCAAATCAGGAAATGGTTGGCGTAGGGTGTTTAATACCGAGCATGGGTTCCGCGGGCATTAATTACGACCCTGCATCGCCGCCGCATGCTGCTGATGAGCCTGCAGACCTTGTGATGAGGAATCTGGGCCCATTCCTCTATGATTGCATGCAGATCTTAGCTCATGAACTGTTATTGGTTGGACATGGCGTGAAGAAATGGCTTTCTGCAGCATATCCCAAGCATGCTCAATTGGATTTAAATCCGTGGACCTCGATGGCCAATCCATGCGGACTATAGTTACCTCCTCAAGATATCGGTTTGTGATGTTGGCTCTGTGTGCACGGGCGTTGTCATCTAAAATAATGAAATCAGGGCCGACTGCACCAGCGTACGTGCGTACATGGACGTCTAAGATTTCGTTTACGTACCTTACTGCCGTCAGTGTACCGTTTTCAATGATGTGTAGGTCCGTTTTCCACTAAGCGCTTATTCCCGCCCACACAATGACTGAACCCCCGCCAAAACGGGCGTGTTCTGCTACTCATGCTGGAGCAAAGCGTTCATTTGGACTTCTCCAAACTTTAGCGCGTCTGTCCGTAAAGTCCACACAAGACCTTGACTCATCAGTGAAGAGGCAGTGAAGAGGACCGGGGTCCAATCATTAACTGTCCATATGACATGAGTCCAAACGCTCTTGAATGTGGCGTTGTGTCAAAGGAATGCGAATTGCTGGCCTCCGTGACCTCAACCCAGCATCATGCAACCTGTTTCGAACAGTTTGTGTGCTTACACGCGTCTGGAAGTCGTTACGTAAGGCCGTAGCGTTTGAGAACCGTTGGCGCCTTGCCTGAAGGACAATAAATCGGTCCTGGGCTTGAGTCGTTGAACGGTCCCGACCTCCGGCGTGGCCCTGCAAGACATTTCCATTCATATGGAATTGGTTCCACATCCTGAAGACAACGATCTGGGATACCCCAAGGACATAGGCAACGTGCCTTTGTGAACGGCCAGCCTCCAACATTCCAGTACCCTCTAACCTGTCGATTTGCCATAGTTTGTTAATTTCGAACACAGTTTCACAATAAAACGAGAGAAGTCTTGCTGCTTGTACACGTTTAAGTGAAAGCACATGGCCATAAAACACCAAATTTCCATGGGTATGCTTTTCCACGTGCTTATCGTGCAAGGTGTACATGACAAATCGATAACTTAAGTACACGATTATGAGGTCCCCGTACAGGTGTATCGTTAGCGGAAATATGATTTTAATATGATGATAATAGGACTGAAATATGCAATGTCAAAAAGGTGATCCTTAGCAAATTTTGAGTTGTATATTAAAGGTAAGCCTTCGTGCATTTTTGTATATAGTTAATATTTTAGCTATTAATTCTATGGCACAAAATATCCCCCCCCCCCCCCCCAAAAAAAAGTAATACAATAATAAATAAAAAATAAATAAATCAATAAAAATGTAATCAAAATGTATGTTTATATTTATATGAACATCTTTATATCATTATTCAAACCACTTGCCCATCACCGTTACGGGTTAAAATCACGACAGGGACTTTGGATTCTTTCATGCGAGGAAGTTATTCAGCTAGCTTACAGCAGAACTTCGGTTGTTCTACTCTGCTAATCGTTCGTGCCTGTAATAGTGCACGGAAGGGCACTTGAGATTTTCCACCACCACTAAAGCTGAAACGTCGCCAAATGACCTATACTGGATCAGTGTGACGTAAAACCCAATCAAGCAAACAAATATATCATTATTATGCCCTTTTATATTTTAGTCCCTATATATAACTTACTTTTGAAAAAAAATTATATAAGACCATTGCGTGCCACAAATTTTGACCTTAGGAATATAATTTGAATAGCTTATTATGGCCCAAATCAGCAAGATTTCAAGTCAAGTTTTATAAACATTGGTTCAGTAAATGCACTAAGACTGCCAGACAACCAGACTGATGGACAGCCTTAATTAAAGCAGTATACCGATTTTACAATTTTCGTCGAGTGTGATGTATAATAAAATAATTATATCAAATGGCAATTACCACGGCAGAATCACTATGGCAATTGCTCTAGTGTTTTCTTTGAGTCGAGTTAAAAGTTGGTTAAAATGGATTTTAATGTTTCAAGACAGTCCCTAAATCATTATGAAGGTATGTCCAAGACAATCAAAATGAAACGGATGGACTATCCTACAACAGGGTGGGTGACTTCTGTTTGTCAGGGAGTAAAATTTCAAAAATCATTTGATTTAAGAGACGAAAGGTATTTGGTTATTAAAGTTGATTAAATGATGCACAAACATCTATATACGCTATTTGCTTTTCATTGTTTCCTTTGTCCGTTATGAATAGTTTCAATCAAACTGAGTCTGCAATTTTCACATTTCAATATTTGTTTTAAATCGTTTAATGTAGTTCTGAATTTGTATACTTGGTTTTTGTTTATAATAAACAATATAAAACATGGTGAATTTTGTGTACTTTATTTAGATATTGTTGGTAGAGGTTTAAAATGTGTTCAAGTTATAAGCACCAGAGACACATAAATAAGTACATGTATTTTAAGGTCTTTGTTTGATTTAACATTGGTTAATATGGAAATATTAAGGTTAGGAAGCATTAACAAAATGAGCAACAGTAATTAAATGTATACACTCATACATATTGTGACACATTTCACAATAAATTCTTTATCTTTTTAACCTCTTATGTTATTCTTTTAAGAAAAATCACATCATAAAATATATGAGCCGCGTCATGACAAAACCAACATAATGGGTTTGCGACCAGCATGGATCCAGACCAGCCTGCACATCTGCGCAGTCTGATCAGGATCCATGCTGTTCACTATCAGTTTATTTATTTGTTATAGGGTCTGTAAGCGAACAGCATGGATCCTGATCAGACTGTGCTCAAATATATATTCCATCCTTAACATGATTAAGGTAATATCATGATTAAGGTAATATAACACTATTTCACACACATATTTCACAGCTTTGTTTGATTTCATATATAGAATGTATTAACAAACTAAAATGTCATAGTTAATTTAATAGTTTATAATAAGAGCATGTACATAATGACACTTCACAGGCATTCATGGTCAACTTACATAAACTTATATTAATCAACAATTCAAACTTAAGACATTAAATGCTAATAAGTAGTCATAGTTAGTATGAACAGAGATAATGTACTTATTACAAGTTGTTAATAAATTCCTGTTTCGTTCAATGAAACATGATAAAATTAACATTTATAAAACCACATGCAATAGCAAACATTCTTCAAATATACAAAGGTACAAAAACAGTAAATAGTCACCAGTAAATGCCTTTGGTACACCACTTTTTCCCCCTTAATATCCAATTTTAGAATTATCAAGAAAACATATTATTTTCATGAAATTCTTGTTTTGGATATATAATACAAATCTAAACATAACATAAAATGTTTATACAAAAAAAACCCACAAAAGTTAAGTACATGAACAAGATATTATCAAACATGGCTGACAACAAACATGGCTTAAATCATCCAAAATGGCTGGCATCATACATGAAAAAAATATATTTATAACAATAATAATTATTGTAATTTAGTAATTTGGTAAAACAGTAGCATAAAAATATAACAAACATGCAATAATCTCAGCACTTTAAACAAAATCTTAAAACTCTTATGTAACAACAACATTATAGGCCTGTAACCTAAGGACCCCTTTTTAAAAACAACAACGTTCAAGCTGTTTCTTTCTTTTCCATTACTCCTTTCTTTTTTAAAACCTCTTCCTTTAAATCTATCTATAATATTAACATTATATAAACATTTATAACTGTAAAAAAATAATGCAAAATTGTATTAATAATATGTTTTATTAAATTGGAGAGTACAATGAAAGAATAAGATGTAAAGTGGTCCCATATCATAACCTGAGGAAAGAAATAACATATTATGATCTGTATGATAATGAAAATGTATAGTAACTTAATGCGTATTTACTTTAATATAAATCTAGCTTCACTTTATGATACTGATGTTAGAACAATTACAGGGAAGGGCCCTTGATAATGTTGCAAAAACATTTGGCCCAACCCTTTTATTTGTATATTTGTGTTATTATGTTGATGTAAAAGAATAGATGTATATTTATATATGCCGTAAAATATTATTAAACTTTATGATTTGTATGCATATAAGAGACCTCCTCACTTCTATCTACTAGTATGAAGACTAAGATATCTTACATTCACTTTCACAAACCCCATATTCTTTTAACTAATTAGATGTAAAGACCACCTTACCAAACAACTATACTCTGAAACATAATTAATATTTTAAGCGGACGGACACTCATGAAATTTTTACCTTAAATAATCTCCTAAAACAAAATATATTCCCTTCAAATAATTTCTATTACCAGTATTCTTTAACCCCTACCTTGCTAAATATCTTAAATGAATTTTCAATTTGGACAAAAAAATCATCATCTTTTGAAAAAAATTCAAAACAAGTATTGAGGAACTTCGAACAGTGCAGACCATGACCAGATGTCACAGATGTGCTGGTTGATCTTGGTCTGCACTGGTCACGTGTGTAGATTCAGTCACTGCCAGCAGGCTATGGGTTAAATATATGTTTCATTACTGCAAAGTATAATTATACATGCTCATTTGTTTGTTTGTTTGTTTCATTTTACGCCTTTTTCCAACAGTATTTCAGTCATATAGGCGGGTAGTTTCCTAACCATCGTTCCTGGAGAGTTACACCAGTACTAGACTACCTTCCTCCGCGCTAAACTACCAAAGCATCTCCCGGGGATGGAACCCACGCCAGAGAGGTAACTGGATTAGAAGTCATCGACTCTAACCCCTCGACCACGGAGGCGGTATACATGCTCAAACATTAACCTTCCTAATATACAGAAAAATTGGAAAAGTTACATGTAGTCTCCCCTTTTACCATATTGGTTCCGATATCTGTGTGACCAGTAAATCAAAACTGCCAGCTTGATGTATGTATTATATATGTTAGAAACAATAAAAACCAACCTTACAAATATAAAAGCAAGCTTGAATGCACATCAATTGTACAAATGCCAGAACAAAATATCAATACTAACATTATATATACATCCTTTTTCAGCAAATGCAAATTAAAATGTTATCAATATGATAATTTTACAAATTTTTTGTGCCTTTTACAATAGTAAGATTGTAAATTATATCAAATTTTTGTTAATAACATTTACACTTTGCAACTGTAACAAGCCTTTGTATTATAATACAATTGTAGATATATCTATTAGACAAATGCTTTATGAACTTGATTTATTCACCAATATAGATGATTCATTCACTTGCTTGTAAAAGGTATCATGATCATGTCACTGGTTTAATACATGTACTCATAGAGAAAAAAATAAAGTACATGTAAATTAACTTGAATATCATACAACTAACTGGCACTTTATAAACTGATGTGTCACTATCACAAAATTGTTCATGGTTATAAGAGAATATAGCTTACACTCACTGCATGAAAATATCTACAGAAATATAGAACTGTTAGAAAAAGTCTTACAGTTTAATAAGAGTATATCACAAGAAAAATGAGCCGTGCCATGACAAAACCAACATAATGCGTTTGTGACCAGCATGGATCCAGACCAGCCTGCGCATCCGCGCAGTCTGATCAGGATCCATGCTGTTCACTTACAAACTCTGTAACAAGTAGAGAAACTGATAGCGAACAGCATGGATCCTGATCAGACTGCGCGGATGCGCAGGCTGGTCTGGATCCATGCTGGTCGCAAACCCATTATGTTGGTTTTGTCATGACATGGCTGAAATGAATAATGATTGCACTATATAGGACAGAATTGATAGACAACAAGAGAAAAAGGCTGTCATTTAACAAAGTACAGACAAACATATCAGAATGACATCTATAAGAAAAGATTATGTACACAAATTAAGACACCTTAATATGCTATAGCATAGTCATCATTTATCTTCAAACTGTTTATTTAAAAAAAACAGTAAGTGTTCCATATCAAATGAGCATCTTTTGACAAAAAAAACTTTCTTTTCTTTTTTGTAAATTCTTCATACACAAGTTAGACTGCATTTTCAAAATAACAAATTTTTAAAAAGTTTACTCTCATTTCAACATACTGAATACTGTGTTCTATTAAATTTAATAAAATTACTAACATTAACATACACAAAGCTAAATTAAAATGAAATATAAGCAAAGCCTAAATGGTAAATGGTAAATGAATATTAAACATCAGTGGTATTGAATAGAAAGACAAATAACAGCAAAACTTTTCATAATGATTCTTAAATTGGTACCAGTATTTTCTAAGTATGCAATAGCAGGTGGAACACATATGTATAAATTTTGCTATGTATTAAAAAAAAATAAAATAAATAAAACAACAGCTTTAAGGAATATATTTAATCTGGCTGAACCTTGGCTTTACTTGTTCTAGCAGTAATATAATATTTTAATCTCAAAAAAAGGTTCTAGTTTCTTTCATTGAAATTTTCATAACAAAATGTATCTGCTTTATGCCTTTTTGATCCATTTTTATTGATTTTAGTTAGATAGTATAAAATTCCAGATTTGAATTTTTTTTTTAGTTTCCTTTCTTGCTATGTATTACTGTTTGTCTCATTATCTTTATAGTATCAGACTTTACCAAAAAAAAACTATTCTATACAAAATAATTATCATATTGTTAATATTTCTTTAACATAAAACTTCAAAATTGCACATATAAAAATGCATCAATGAACACAAAATAATTATGAGCCGCGTCACGACAAAACCAACATAATGGGTTTGCGACCAACATTGCGCGGATGCGCAGGCTGGTCTGGATCCATGCTGGTCGCAAACCCATTATGTTGGTTTTGTCGTGACGTGGCTCATATGATTCAAACATCTTGTTTAATGTTGCAACAAATAAATGCAACTGGATTGTCAACAAGTAAAAATAATAATTTGTTATAAACATTTCAATAAATACACAGAAACTAGTAACACGACTGGATGGTCCCAATTCCACTTCAACCAAGTTACAACTAGCCAAACATCTGAAACCAAAGTGCTTTAATAAACAGCAAGTGTGACAGAAAAAAAAAAAGACGAGACTCAAGGACAGAAAATTGTCAGCAGAAAGAAGATGAACTGGCTAAACATATGCCACAAAACACTTGGGTAGCTTCATATATATATAACTTCCCCCCCCCCACCCATAATAATGTATGCATCTCAGTATATGCTGAAGTAAAATAATCTAACCAAAACATTTGAAAAATGAAATAAAACTATAATAATTAAATGATAATGTCAACAACTCAATATACATATACAGCATGTCAATTATTTTTCAATAATCTGACTGAATAAAGTAGGCATAAAAAACATATTTTTTGTACTTTATTTAACTTTTTTATATTGCTTAATTTTCAGTCATAATATTTTTTTTTCTTTGATTCTGTAACTTCCGAGAAATGGATAATGATTCCAATGAAACAGTCATTTTTTATATTTGTATTGTACTATAAATCGTAAAATTTCTTCTTTGAGAGAATGTATGACTAAGAATAAATCTAAAAACAATTTATAAACCACAATGTATGAAACAATCTCACTTGAGGAGGTAAGTGGCTTTCACAGTTTTACATCACATCATTTTCTTCCTTCATATACACACCCAATATGATAAACCATGCAAACTTGTTAACATATGACCAAAATTATAATTGAGCCACGTCATGACAAAACCAACGTTATGTGTTTGCGACCAGCATGGATCAAGACCAGCCTGCGCATCCGCACAGTCTGATTAGGATCCATGCTGTTCGCTTACAAACCCTATTACAAGTGGAGAAACTGATAGCGAACAGCATGGATCCTGATCAGACTGTGCGGATGCTGGTCGCAAACCCATTATGTTGGTTTTGTCATGACACTCATATCTTTCCCACATATAAATCTCTCTTCTTACAAAAAGAATAAACTATACTATATACATGTATAAATGATTTTAACACATCACATGTTGTGATTGAAAAATCTATTTATTTTTGGATTAGTAATCTAGCTAGTAAAATTATATCACAATAAAGTAGGTCACAGGTCAATAAAAATAATACAAAATAAAATTCAACTTTCATATCTCATAACATAACAAATGCAAAAAAGAAAGTTTAATGGAAGTAAATGCAAAATGTATTTATTCAAATATGCTGATGTTATTAACTTTTTCAAAAGATAACATATATCAAATTCATATCGCCTTTTCTTTATAATCTGCCGCAACTTGCCAAATGTCCGTTTTTCCAAGCTAATCACCTAGTATAAAATAACTTTTACATTTTAACTTCAAGGTGCACTGCAGTTTACAGTAAATAAGTCAACTAGTTGTGCTAAATTTGAAGATGTAACTGTTAAAGTTTGTTCGTACCAGTGGTTTAGCTGGGAAATGCTAAATTATTTTCAATTCCAGAGTAAGTCTTTTATCAAAACTTATCATCACTTTTATAACATCAACATTCCCCTATCACCTATATACATGTGTGATTATCCTTCAGCATGTAAAGCAGTTTTGGCAATTTCGGAGGAACACTTTCTTTATATGTTGTTATTTTGGCTACCAAACTTTGGCAAAGAGAGGTAAGACATATTCATAATTAAACTGTAACACTGCTGTAACTAGTATTGTAAAGTTTTTGGATAAATTGACTTGTCATAACTCAGCAAGGTACAAGATAATTTTATTATTATCATACATGGTACAAGATAACTCTATATTATCCTTAAAGGTACATGATAACTCTGGAATTATCCTAAAAAGTACAAAATAACATAGGTATTATCCTAAAATGCATAGGGTAACCCTAGTATGATCCTATAAGGTACTGGATAACTCTAGTATTATCATATAAGGTACTGGATAACTCTAGTATTATCATATAAGGTACTGGATAACTCTAGTATTATCCTATAAGGTACTGGATAACTCTAGTATTATCCTATAAGGTACTGGATAACTAGTATTATCCTATAAGGTACTGGATAACTCTAGTATTATCCTATAAGGTACTGGATAACTCTAGTATTATCCTATTAGGTACTGGATAACTCTAGTATTATCCTATAAGGTACTGGATAACTCTAGTATTATCATATAAGGTACTGGATAACTCTAGTATTATCATATAAGGTACTGGATAACTCTAGTATTATCCTATAAGGTACTGGATAACTCTAGTATTATCCTATACGGTACTGGATAACTAGTATTATCCTATACGGTACTGGATAACTCTAGTATTATCCTATACGGTACTAGATAAATCAGGTATTATCCTATAAGGTACTGGATAACTCTAGTATTATCTTAAAAGGTACACAGGATAACTCAGCAGGGTATAGGATAAAGGAGACAAATCCTGTCAGCATTTTGAACTGGAAGCTCGTGTGTTGTATAATAGTCTACCATGTCTGGTATTGTGGTGAACGGAGGACTGTTTTCCCCCAGGACGTAAGTTCCGTCAGGTCGACAGGCAATCTTCATGTGCATTGGCTGACCATTCCAGCCCCTGAAAAATAAAAAAAATTGTACAAACTGTGTAAAAGTAATGCTTTATATTTATTGTAACCTTATTGATTTCATGTACCAATTAATTACCAGAAGCTAAAAATACTATCATTTGCTGTTTTTGTTTTTTATAATTCTAAATATGGACGTCCACAAAGTGTATTAGGACTTCTTTCATTACAATTTAACATCCATGAAAAATTTGTTAGTGTATAAACTGCAAGAACTATAATAACCTTTCAATTACATATTGATAAAAATACAGCACCAATGTCAGGCACCAATGTTATTACTTTCTAACATTTTGCAATATTTCAATAAATTCTATTACACTATGATCATTCTGCCTATATGTAATTAGAGTACTAAACATATACCGCAACAGTACATACTTCAGAGTTAAGGAGAAGTCCTTTTTACTTGTTTCACTTCGCCTCACTAAGTAACTTCCTTCTTTGAATACAAGTAAAGTTCGCTCAGCTGCAGATCTCTTAATAGGACCATGAAAAAATCTGAAAATATAATAAATAAAAAATGTATACCTAAAATTATCCAGATGATTTAACATCATGGTAGGAAAGTATGTTGATTTGTGGACCATCCAAAATTAAAATCCCAGGATTAGTACATGATGATTTGGAAGTATAATAATTAATAAATAAAAAAAAATTGTTTAAAAAAAAACAAAGTGCACTCCTCATTCAAGGTTTTCATGCAGAAAAATTGTAACATAATTAAAGGCACACTCAAAAACATGTTTTTTCCTGTAAACAGTTTCATGTATGTATTTCATGTTTATATAACTGCATGTACTGATAGAGATACACCACAATGAGGAAACATATCCAAAGTGACACTAATGTTATTACAAATATTCAATCAGAAGTTGCATTGAAAAACCACTTGAGCATGGATAAGCATTTAGTGACAAGGCCACAGTGACTGTTGACCAACTGACCTAAAAATCAATGGATTACATCTGTTGGACTAGGACAATGTCCACATCAAAGAAACTTTGTTTCATAAACTTAGACTTAGTTTTCAAGTTATTAATGCTTATTACTTTTCAAGTTATTAAAGTTTATGACTTCTTAAGTTATTAAGCTTATGACTTATCAAGTTATTAATCAAACAAAGGATGTATGGACATAGACATACTAACTACACTAACCCAGTATGCTCCTCACTTTTTGGGGGCATAATAAACCTGTTTCAGTGAATATACTTTCTATTATCATTAGTAGAATCATTTTATGTAAAGAAAACACCTGTGTATACATACTCCTGTTCCTCCAGAGGTAAAGATGTGTCTATCTTTTCAGCAAGAGCACCCAATGACCTGCAACTGTCTGACCGAATCACATGATCAGGTTGGGTTTTACGTACTGAAATTTGATTTTAAAACATAAATATATACATTTGTCTTTAATACCAAATCCAAGAATGCTTAATACTGTAATAAATTTTGTGTCAAAGAATCTATTCAACTCTTAATACACTAAAAAAATGGACTTGTCTAGCTCCCACCTTTGGAACTGTCCACTGTCAACTTTAGGGATATCAAGATGAAATTTTGAAGTCAGCCAACAGTATACATATACAGGCTGGCCTGGATCTATAACAATTAAGGTTGATCGTTTTTGACTCCCAGAGTTGAGGGTTAACATCTTGTTTAAATAAAGTAATTTAAAAAAATTTTAGATATGCTTTTAGCCCACAAATTTGTAGTTTTAAATTGAGCACTAAAAACTGCATTCTCAAATTGAATTCAAAAGAGTGTATTTTTTCAAATGTTTTCAAAAATGGATACTCTCCTTCAAACATCTAAGTTTAAAAAAAAAGAGAAGGAAATAGCCTGTGCAAGATGATTGTTTTTTCCTGAGATTCAATAATTTCTAACAATTATATATCTATTTTTATTGAAAATGACTTGTCTGTACTGTTTAGAACTATATATAAAATCTGAACATTCTATCACTTTAAATAATAAACAGTCAAAAAGATCATTACAAATTATAAGAGGTCTAAGTTAAGGACCACTTATCATTACCACAGTTAATAAATTCTCACGGTCTGATAAAATTTGAACAATAAAGAAAAATAGCTATTGTGTTACTGATATAATTTATAAAATAACTTTTTATAACAGAAACTTTTGGAAAATATAAGCAAAAAACATATCAATGTCCTTTATAAAATAACTCCATAATTTAAACTTTATTTCTATAGAAACGGAGGTGTATAAAATAAGTATTATGTGGAGGCAGTAGAGATAGTTTCTGTCTGATGACTCATGCTTTATATCATTTAATTTAGTTTCATTCAGCTTTAACAAATATATATTATGACTATTTTGGCCTATTTAAAGAATTTGATGACTAAACGTTGTTGATTTAAGTTACTAATACAGACTCTTTTTCTTAGGAAAATGTTGTTGCAAGAAGTTGTATATGAGAATGTAACATGGATTATCTAGAAGTCAGATAATTTTGATCACATTTCCATTAGAATATATATAAATTTACAAAAATGTATATATCTTACATGGTGGAGATGGGCCGGCAAATGGTTTCGACACATTGTCACCTGTAGCCTGGTCATCTTCACGTATCTGACCTTGACTCGCTCTCTGCTTTCTTGCCTGCAACAACTTCTCCTCAAACTCTTTCTGTTTCTCTGGTAAATCCCAGGCATCCTCATAATTTGCTGGAGCACTTGGTTTATGCTGCTGTGGCACAGATGGTGGCGTAACTGGTGTAAGTTTCGAACCTGCCCCACCTACCCATGCTGCCTCATAATGTCCACCTGTCTTGTTGACAGATGTTTGAGCTGTGTTTATTTTAATTCCGGACTGGTCAACACTTTTTCTCGGGACACCACTATTAGTCTGATCAATAGATTTCCTTGTTTCATGCTTCTTTTCCGCTTTATTTATTAAACGGTCAAACCGTTTTTGTCCTTCTTCGGAATCCCACGGTTCCTCATAATTTGCCGGCAAATGGCGGTACTCATTAGGTAACATTTTATTCATAGCTACATTTGATGTGAAAACATCGTCAGAAACGTTAGAGCACTTACGTAATGGGGATGACTCAGCAGATATATAATGTTCGGTACCGCTATCAGTACTGGTTAAAGGACCAGTTCGTTTTGACCACGAATTGATGTGATCGTATCTTTCTTCTAAACTTTTTTGGTCAGAAATGTTAGCACTAGTAAGTCTGTTTTTGACATCATCTAGATGATTATAATGATCACTTGTAACACCTACAATTTTTATTACAATGTATATAACAAAATATCATCTCATTCTACAAGAAGAATGCACTTTCATGTCAACCTTTCTAATATTAATGACAACAGAATAACATTCAACATGTTTTTTTTACCAAAAAGAATTTCAATATAACTATATACATGTACATGTAAAAGATGTGACAAATAACTTAAGGTTTTTTATTCCTATGTAACATTAAACACAAAAATATCTCTATAAAAAAAACTAGAACTATCACTAAATGTGATTAATACCCCCACAAGTCTGCTTCGGAAATGAGGATGTTACTAGTAACAGAATACCTTTTAAAAGAATTGAAACATAGAGTTATGGTTGTGGGAAATTAAAGATAATTGTTGTTCATATATGTTGCATTTCCTTTGAATGTGGTTGGCCATTGATGAAGTTTAATTGAATTACTCTGTAATAAGTCCAGAAAGACAAAGAAAAAGAACAAAGGGCAATAACTCTATAAATACTGAAGATAGAGTAATAGTTCTTGTGCACTGCACTTCCTCTTATTGTGCTTGACCATTGTATGAAGTTGTTTTGAATTCTAACCAGTACGTTCTAAGTTATGCTCCGGACAAGGAAAAGTATCAAAGGGCAGTAACTCTGTATTTTGTCAAAATGGAGTTATGGCTCTTGTGCACTGCACTTCCTTTTAATGTCCTTGACAACTGTATGAAGTTGTACTGAATTCCAAACAGTAGTTTTCAAGTTATGCTCTGGACAAGGAAAAGTAACAAAGGGCAATAACTCTGTAATTAGTCAAGATGGAGTTATGGTTCTTGTGAGCTGCACTTCCCCTTATTGTGCTTGACCATTGTATGAAGTTGTTTTGAATTCCAACCAGTAGTTTTCAAGTCATGCTGTGGACAAGGAAAAGTAACAAAGGGCAGTAACTCTGTAATAAGTCAAGATAGAGTTATGGTTCATATGCACAGCACTTCCTCTCAATGTGCGTGACCATTGTATGAAGTTATAATGAATTCCAACAATAAGTCTTCAAGTTATGGTCCGGACAAAAGAAAGCAATGGAAAAGAAACAAAGGGCAATAACTCTGTAATTAGTCAAGATGGAGTTATGGTTCTTGTGCACTGCACTTCCCCTTATTGTGCTTGACCATTGTATGAAGTTGTTTTGAATTCCAACCAGTAGTTTTAAAGTTATGCTCTGGACAAGGAAAAGAAACAAAGGGCAGTAACTCTGTAATAAATCAAGATGGAGTTATGGTTCTTGTGCACTGCACTTCCTCTCAATGTGCTGGACCATTGTATGAAGTTAAAATTAATTCCAACAATTAGTCTTCAAGTTATGGTCCGGACAAAAGAAAGCAATCAAAAAGTAATTAAGGGCAATAACTCTGTAATTACTTTAGATAGAGTTATGGTTCTTATGCACTGCACTTCCTCTCAATGTGCTTGACCATTGTATGTAGTTATATTGAATTCCAACCATTAGTCTTCAAGTTATGGTCCGGACAAAAAAAGAAGACAATGGAAAAGCAACAAAGGGCAATAACTCTGTAATTACTTTGGATAGAGTTATGGTTCTTGTGCACTGCACTTCCCCTTATTGTGTTTGACAATTGTATGAAGTTGTTTTGAATTCCAACCAGTAGTTTTCAAGTTATGCCACGGACAAGGAAAAGTAACAAAGGGCAATAACTCTATAATTAGTCAAGATAGAGTTATGTTTCTTACGCACTGCACTTCCTCTCAATGTGCTTGACCATTGTATGTAGTTATATTGAATTCCAACAATTAGTCTTCAAGTTATGCTCCGGACAAGGAAAATGCAACGGACAAAAAAAAAGCAATGGAAAAACAACAAAGGGCAATAACTCTGTAATTACTTTAGATAGAGTTATGGTTCTTGTGCACTGCACTTCCCCTTATTGTGTTTGACAATTGTATGAAGTTGTTTTGAATTCCAACCAGTAGTTTTCAAGTTATGCCCCGTACAAGGAAAAGTAACAAAGGGCAATAACTCTGTAATTAGTCAAGATAGAGTTATGGTTCTTGTGCACTGCACTTCCTCTCAATGTGCTTGACCATTGTATGTAGTTATATTGAATTCCAACTATTAGTTTTCAAGTTATGCTCCGGACAAGGAAAATGCAACGGACGTCTGGACCGACCGACCGACCGACCGACCGACCGCCCGACCGACCAACCGACCGACCGACCGACCACCGAGTGACTCCTATATACCCCCCCAAACTTCGTTTTTGGGGGTATAACAAAAGAAGATTAATGTTAATTTTCCATATGCATGATTTTTGTCGCTGGAATTTTTGCCTATACGCTCATTCTCAATAAAACACAGCATTTGATGTTCCACTGGGTAGCTCTTATACGAAGGTTTTTCTTGAGGTCAAAATGTCGTTAGAAAGGTGGCTGCCACTTTGTCTAATAGGGACACTCTCAGTTTTACATTTCTATCTGTTATTTTTCTTTTACAAGTACCATTGATGCCCTAAAATGTAACATACGTTACTGTCGCCACCTAGAATTTTCAACTTTGAAATTGTGTTTCAGAAAAATAAGTTCCAGAATAAACGAAACATGTGCAATTAGTCATTGCTGTGTGTATATGCACTTTGATTATTGGTAAAAATTATATTTGACTGTTAAAATCTCATTGGTATAATGAATGATCAAATGTCGCCAAATGCATATAAATAAATAGTGACAAACCTAAAACAATAAGAAGTGAAACCCAAATTACATAATTGAATCGATGCATGCTTAGCAATACAGCATATATATAATTATAAGTAAAAATAAGCTTGCAGCCTCTCAAATATCATTCTATTTTCGGAAATTTTCATTTTTTATTCAAATTTTTTCAACAGCACTTTAAAAAGAAACATACGTTACCATTATTTAAGAGCCAATCCATTCAAAGAAGAATCCAAACAAGAAAGAATATTAACATGTGTGTAACTCTGATATATTAACCACAAATTATGGCGGCTTAAACGGTCTTGCGTCATTTTTAACCCGCTTTCAATGTAAAAATGAAACATACGTTACAGAAACATACGTTATCAACTTTTTAAAGTAAGTTTATCAAAAGGGAAATTGAAGTCAGAAAGCACGTATAACATCAACATTAACTTTTATTTGACATTAGTAAGTAAATTTTGTTAACTTTGATCGTGTTTTTACTTGTTTAAGTAACCACAGTGAAACAAACGTTACTTTTATCAAACAGACTTTATATTGTTTACACATGCATATATAAAAACATAAAATCGCATTTTTATGACAATAGAATGATGTGCATTTGATTCCTAAATAAAAAAGTCGATTTTACATGTAAGTTTAAATTCCGTGATAAAGTTCATAAATAAGCGAGTGTGAAACATACGTTACTCCAACTTACAATTCAACAATTTTGAAAATTAAAAGATAAAGTTGGGATTAGCATGCCTGTTAATAACGGTAAACCTTGTATTAGATGTAAGAAGACACAAAATTGTTTTTACAAAGGAAAGATATGTTAATAATATGTTGATGTACCAGCAGAAATATTAAAAATATATTACAAGATATTGATGTTCTCAGCAACAACTTATTCCTTTCTGCAAAGAGCTTACTGGCCGTATTTCATTCTATACATAATAATGTTAAAATAATATCCATAAATATAAATTATTTTACAAAAAATAAAATTGTTTTCTCAACCTTGACTTGCATTTGAATAAAATGAAACATACGTGACATCCTATATGGGGATAAATATCGAACTGTTTAGTACTAAATTTTCCCAAATATTAAGAAAGTGGAAAGTTGAATATTTTTGAGAAAAAAAATTGCTAATACAAAAATTGTGTATGCATTCGACCTCTCATATATTATATATGATATATATCCTTTGAATGAAGACATAAAATAATCATTTTCAAAATTGACTATTTTTGCTTTCTACGAATATTTAACTTTGAAGAAATTGACTGAAAATTAGCAAGGTACCCAACTTCTTTGAATTTTCCTGGGTTAGAAAGTCCCTCTAGATAGAGAATTTACAGATTTTGATATATTTTACAGACAATTGTTATTAATATGAGCCAATATGTTACATTATTAGATCTGAAATCTACGTTACCGATGAAATACAGTGTCATTACCGAAATAAATGCCATCCTGTTATATCATAGTTTCTTGTTCAAAATATTTCTGGCAAACTTGCAAAGTACCCTAAACATTTACTTCAGCGATAAAAAATGACACAATGACAACATCAAATTTTTAATATTTTTCAACCTCAAATGCTTTATTTTATTGAGAATGGGCGTATAGTAACAATTGTGTATTGCTAGTGTATTTACCTGTATACTTATCCCTAAAAATATATTAAACTCTTAATATCCTATAATGCAAAACCTCAATACAATTTAAAGTTTTGGTTGTTTTCCTTACAACAACTAAAATATCTTCCTTGCTTTCAATTATTTTTAACATTAACAAAACAAGCAGGAAAATAACAACAATTGAGCATAAAATACGGCATCATTTACATCTAGTCATATATATATCTAGGTCTAAACATTATGATTAACATTGTTTATGAATAATTCAATGTCATTTGTCATATATATGTAAAATATATGTAAGAGACATACATGTAGTAAATCTATACTTCCGACAGAATTAAAGCGTAATGCTTTAACAGCGCATTATGTCACATGCAGAAAAAATGTTAGCATAATTTTATTGTACTTCAGCCTAAAGATAAGTACAACAAATAACAATGATAAGAAATTATGTTTTAGACATAAATCTAAGTTTTTAAGAGCATACCACCAGCCTCACATTCATTTTATTTTTTTTGTTTTTTCCCCAACATATTTGCGCTCATAACCTATATCATATATTGTTTTTCATAAATGAGACAGGAATTCTAAAGTATGAGGACACCTAAAACCTTTCACCTCAGTACTTACCCTTTCTGTCAGATTTCCCAGATTCTTTCAACCCTGTAATATCTTTAGCCAATTCATAAATACCCCCAGGATCTGGTTGTACAACAGGAGATGCTGGGTTTTGTCCTTTCTCTGGAATGTGACACACATGGTTTAGTAAGATATACATTGTATCATATTACAGTCGACTCCACTTATAACGAACTCGCTTATAACGAATTATCGTTAATAGCGAACTAAATCTGACATCCCCGGCCGATTCCTTCTTTATTTTATATTAAATCACATCGCTTAATACGTACTCGCTTATAACGAATTTTCGGCTATAACGAACCATTTTTTCAAGCCCCAAATGACGGAAAACATTTAAATTTCCTCGGTTATAATAAACTGGTATACTTGAAATATCGGGATGCGCTCGATTAGGATCAGTACATGAATAACGATATCTGATAATTAAACAATCGAATGATTGCACAAGTTAGTTATGGCTTCAGGGAATAAAGATTTTGATAAAATGTTCTCACAATATAATTTCCTACTTGTGACGGAAAATTTGTATTTCACACCCTAAGTTGATTGCTGTAAATACCTGTAATTGCCAAATAATCGATTTTTTTGTTTGAAATATTAACCAAAGGATAATAAACAAAGAAAACAAATGGTAAGAACTTTATAGACAATTAATACATGAATAAATACTTGTACCATGTACACGATATATTGCTCAATTAAATGCATCGCATTAAATAACCGCTGAAGTAAATACCGGTTACATCGGTAACCAGAGAAGAGTATGGCTTTTTCACGGCAAATTACCCCATCCAAACAAGTCAGCAAGTTGCTGCTATTTCGCTTTTAGCAAACTTCGGATATAACGAACGATATTTTAATGTCCCATTGAGTTCGTTATAACCGGAGTCGACTGTATATGTAAATGAAACTGATGTGTGTGTTTTTGATGAGAGGGAATTTTTATCATAGGTCAAATAGTGCTAAAATATAACCACTGTATATAAAGGAAATCACTGTACCCTATCTTGCTAGCCTATACAATTAAATAAGTATCCTGTCTTGCGAGTACAAGCACATGTTATTTCCAATCACTGTACCCTTCTTGGGAGCCTATAAATTTTAACTCGTATCTTTCTTGCGAGAACAGGAAGTAGACTGGTTTATATACTGTGATAACTAAGCCACATTTTGAATCAAATCAACTGAATTTCCTTTCCACCTTGTCTCAAAACTTAACTGCATATTAAATGTACAAGCCATATTGAAAAAGTTTGCAATTTTCTGACAACACTTTGGAAATTATCTAGCAATCTTTGGAAAGGTTGAAGTTTATAGCTGGGTTCAATTTGCATAGAGAGGTATTTCTCACTACAACAGCTGGACAGCTGGACAATTGTAATTTGACAAATGCAGTATCATAGTGACACACTCATAAAAAACACTCAAAAGAATGAGAAAATAAATGAAATAAATTTTCTACAAATGGTTCATATGGTTCTTTCTCTGTATAGTTCAGTTCAGTGTAACCATGTGGTTGGGACAGTGTAGGGAAAAGCTGGAAAGTGAGCCAAGTTTCTACCTACAATCTGTTCCTGCCCTGCCATTGTAATGGATTTGTATCAACATCAAAGAACTGAGGGTATGTTTAGCTCATAATGCACAGGCAATAAGCAGGGATTTTATCTTCTGAATGTCTGCACAGGGCAGTGTTTTTGCAAGGTATTTATACAGTAGCAAAGTCCTCATTATTCCAAGGGGGATGTGGATGCCAGGTTGTGAGGTCTCCACTATTCCCAGAGGAATGTAGGTACCAAGTTGTAAAGTCCACACTAGTCCCAATGGGGATATGGGTACCAGGTTGTAATCCCAGGGGATGTGGGTGCAAAACTGATCTACAGGGTGCATTATCCTTTGATATATGTATTAGAATGTCTTTAAAACAGAAATGTAAGAACTTCACTGGCTGTCAAGATAATGTAAATAAAATATTAAATACAAGAACCAGTTGAACCGGGTGATGCTCCCCTCTTATAGTTTTAGAGGGTTATGTACCACACAAAGTTTAAACTGTAAAAATAAACAAAGGGCAATAATTCAAAAATTAGGCAAGACAGAGGCACGGTTCTTGTGCACTGCACACCTACTCAATGAGATATCTATCTACCTACAAAGTTTCATGTTGATACCTTTTATAGTTTTAGAGTTACGTCCTGGACAAAGTTAAAAGTTCAATGAGATCTATCTACCTACAAAGTTTCATGTTGATACCTCTTGTTGTTTCAAAGTTATGTCCAGTACAAGAAAAGCGGACGAATGGGCAAAGCGGCGACAATATTCTCACTCTTCGGGAGCATAATTAAATGACATCAAACAATACATTAAATGCAATTTTATGCAGCAACACACTCAAAATCTTCATCAAATCAGAAAAATAAGACAAGTGTTACCTTCTGACTGGTAGGGTTCTGTATAATCCTGTGTTGATGCTGTACTCAACACTCTATCTGGAGGTTGTGAATAATCATCCCTCAAAGATACTGACCTCTGTAACAATAACAACAACAACACATGTATTTATCTATCGTAATATTAATGTATCAACATACTATAATCTGCCCATTCCTAACTCAGAGATGTAAATTTTTAATACTATGGTGTAACATATTGTCATAAACCAAAATAATCAGATGTTCTGTTTCATAGGGATGTAAAAACCATATGTCTCACCCAAAGCTCAAACTTATAAATCCAATGTTATTAGACCTTGTGCTAATGCTAACAGCATGATCCTGACATAAAAACTTTACTTCAAGCTAGAAAACCATTCAGACACTTAAAGGGAGGCGCAGGCAAAATTTTCATTTCTTCGTTTTGATTTTTTCATTTATTATTCTGTTTTTCCTAACTTGACCCACGTGGGTCAGGTTAGAGCGTTATAATATCACAATAGTTGCTACAGTGAACTCCGAAAATGTTATAGATTATGTCAAATGAATGACTTTGACTTATTTCAATCATACAATATCTACAATACTTTAAATCCAGGCTTTGTTCAAGTCACATGACTAGTTTTAAAACTACTTGGTGATTCTGTCAGCGTCTAAATTTCGTTCAATATATATAGATATATTTACGCTTCAAACCCAAAATATATAGAATTTATAAAGAAATTCATGCTTGGACTTTGACAAATGTCATTTTAGCGTGATTTGAGTACATTAAATCATTTTAATATTTTTGTAATTTTTTGCCTGAGTATCCCTTTAAGACATACTTATAAAAGTTAAAATAATCTTGGCATTAACATGTAAATATCTAACATGTACATATAAATTCATTGTCCTTTATTGCCGAACTTTAATCTCCCAGAAATATATTCACTGAAGCTGTGAAGAAGCCTTAAGTATCTGATGAACAATATTCATAAATCATGACTATATTATAACACTAAAGTATGATACCACATAACTGAAGTTAAATACACAAGATAAGCTTTCATCTGTAATTATTTTTACAAAAAGTCACGTTTTCCATCTTTTTTCTTACCTTTAGAAAACTCCAGATTTTTTTTTAATGAAAAATGTCTGAACACCATATGATATCCAAACTATATATAAACAGAAGTTTTCTGTCCAGCTCTTAATACAATTTGTGACACACTGTGTTGTATAGTAATAGGCAAGATTATCGAAAGTAATGCTAATTAGGCAAAATTGTATAGAGTGTTTCATTGTTCTGGTAATTGTATACAACGAAAAAACAGGATCTTTATTCTTATTACAATAATGATATTTATAAGTTATACATTATTATATTACTTAACATAATTTATGCCAATTTTGTGCAAGTTCATGTCCCTACCAAAATTTTATTATCCTTTAACACATTACAGTGTATTTTTATAGATATCATTTGTATACATTTAATTAATTAATTAATAACAAAAATACAGTAATATAATGTATACCTGGTTTAACGTATCTTTTAATTATTATATAACTCCAGTAAAAATTGAGCACAAATTATTGTATTAACAATATTTCTAACAACTTTATATCTGACAAAAAATAGGTCTCTACATAGAGCATTCCTAACCACTTGAAGAGATAGAAAAAGAAAAAAAAGAAAACAGAAAACAAAACTTGGCTATTTATAGAAGAACAATTAATGATTCAAACAGGAAAATATATGAACACACTTACTGAATAAAAAAATTCGACCTTTAGTTACAAACAAAAAAATCTTAGTCAGGCTATCCACTATAACAGCATAAAGCTCTCACATTACACCAAAATGTTGAACTGCCTGATCACTTTATTATTTATAATTACTTCCTTCTACAATCTATTCACTTAATTCAAAACTTTTAAACCATTATCATAAAATATATTCTTATCAGATTTTATTGCCCTAGTTTGGGGGAGCATATCAAGTTAAGTGTTTACGTAGCGATTTCAGGAGTTTCCATACCTCTAGCTATGTTATATTTTTTAAACAAAGCAATAAAAATGACAAAAAAATATGTCAGACTTTACTGTGTATGGTATATGAAGAATGTAGGTCATCTAAATGTTAAACTTCATAAAAATATACACAATTATCATGATTTTACTAGCATATAAAACATTTTTGCTATCAACCTTTTTCTATGAACAAAATCTAATTTCTTATTTTTCTATAAATTAAATGTACACCCAGTGTTGCTCATTTTACTGTGAATTAAGAAAAATCTTCTTACTTGTAAAACTAATGAAAACAATACTCACAAAAGTTATTTTTAAAACCAGATAAACATACAGTCCACAGAACCATACCCTGGTGAGTCATAATAGTTAGATTGTTTCTAAACACGAGAGATTGGGGAATAAAGTTCATGTCATTATTATAGCCTTAAGCTAAATAATGTCAATGTGTTAACATGGTCATGACGATTTTATGACAAAGTTCATGTAATTTACGATGCATCATTCTTAATTATAATTAACTATATATTTTAAAAGAAATATGCCAATTTTTTTAAAAGACACCAGCTAATGCCTTAAGATGAAATATATGATGTCACAAAACTATTATAGACACAGAATAGTTTACTTTTACAGGATTTTTAAAATTATTGCATTATTATGTAATTTTGATAATGTAATCAATATTTTTGAAATCGTTATAGTGACTTCTACTGTACCAAACTGTTTTAATCCTACAGAAGACACTGGTGACAAATGAATTGTTCATTAACTTAAAAGAGAGACATGTTCATATATCTTCATACAAAAGTATGTCACTGAGCCTGACACTATTAATGGCTAAATGATTCTTCACATAACTGCAGCATATCAATATAGAACAATATTTCTTATTTAGGTCCCATATTTCATAAAAAAAAGTTCTATGTAACCTGCTCACGTCTTTAAACAATGATATTGTTGTCAACGATAGAGGCTCCCCAATGTAGCACATTAAAGTAGGGAGATGTGTGAGAGAATCAGGTGTAGAGGGCAGGAGCAGTAATTAGATCTCGAGTTGTTTAACTTTCAACTTTATTGGCAAATCAACTTTGGCCATTTACACACATACACTATATGGCAAAGACATTTAACATCAATATAACTAAAATGTTTACATTTTAAACTGATTTACAATCAAACAAATGTATAGAAAAAATACAAGTTATTTTCTATTGACTCATCAGTTCTGTAAATTTCGCTAAAAAAAATTTTAATTTACTTTTTGTTGACAAAAGGTGATTTAATTTATTTAACATATGAAACATATTATGAACAATTAATAAATTCATGCAAGTGGTTGCTGAGAAATTGTTCTGACAAAATTTTGGGACAGATAAAAATATGTTGGATTTATCTTAAGCTAAATGTATTCAAGGGAGATTATTCAGAAACTATACTCAGAAAGTAAACCAGACTGAGTTATGCTTCTTGCACAAAGCAAATCATTTGAAAATACTGTGGTTGCTCATATTCCTTGGATAGCTATGAAGCTGACTTTCAGACAAAAGATAAAAATTACAGCTGAAAATGTATTTTACTTTGTGAAAATTCTATGTATAGGAACATGCCCTAACCTCTTTGTAGTGATGTTTCCTATATAAGTTATAAATGATATTTCAATCAATTCCAGTTAATAAAGTCTGTTAGCAACTACAGCTGGAAAAAGTTTAAATGGCAAAACCTTTGTTAAAAAAAATAATTTTATGCATAGCTGCTGTTGGTAGCAAAGTTTCCTATGAACATTTACACACTGGTTAGCTAGTTTCTGACTTAAAAAGTCAAGACAGACAGACAGACAAAGTGCCCAAGTATGGTGCACTAATATTGGTGAGTAAATAATGACAAAAAGCAACATATATGAGCCGTGTCATGACAAAACCAACATAATGGGTTTGCGACCAGCAGTCTGATCAGGATCCATGCTGTTTGCAGTTATAGGGTCTGTAAGCGAACAGCATGGATCCTGATCAGACTGCGTGGATGCGCAGGCTGGTCTGGATCCATGCTGGTCGTAAACCCATTATATTGGTTTTGTCGTGACACGGCTCATATATTTTTTATGCCTTATGAATTAAAGTTATCATGCATATTTAAATAGGACAAAAATATGACATTTTCTCTATAAGAGCTTGAAAATGACACCAATGGTTTATCACATTTACAAAAATAATGGAAATTTCATAATACACCACAAGAGTATCTCTTTCTGTAATAACCAGAACATACCTGAGTTGGGTGGTTTGCATTCCTGAGGGTTACTTCTTCTCTAATCACATTCTGGGAGTAAGCATAACAATAAGTCTCTGACTCCTCATCCCTATGACCTCGTCTTAGAACTGGTTCACTCACGCGGTGAGGCCTACACAATCATATGAAAATCTTGATACAATACCTCGTCATTAGATTATTAATTAAGAACTAATTCTTTATTTTATAGTTGTTGTTTTTTTGTCCAATGGAACAGTTATTACTTATGTGCATCAAAAGACATGCATTCTTAAACTCACATAAATCCTCAGAAACGAATAAAATGCTCATTCTTTATAAATGCAAACATAAGTTTTATAATGTTGGAATAATGGTTTTAGAGCATGTAAGATGCTTTAATGTCACCTGAAGACAGAACTTGTCACAGAAGTGATGAATGTGAAATTATTTGTCATTAAAGTAGCAAAATGTAGACAAAGTAGTCTTTTGACTTCCATACTAAAATACTAAATCACTATAAATGTTCAAATTGGCAAAAAGCAATATAAGTAAAAGAAGCATAAGGTAATTGGCCAATAAGTAAATTTTGGACTACTATAACAGGGCACTTAAAAAAAAAAAGCTTTTGAGAAAAAAATTCTGATAAATTCTGGTATAATCGGTAAAATAGCATCTGTCAAACATAAAAAGTCACTTCACTTTTCTCTGAATTTCTTTTTCTGCAAATCATTTATCCATTTATAAGTTTATGACTTCAACAATATAGTTGTGATAAAATATCTTACAATTGTTGATTAGACGTCCGTCTGTTTTTCGGACTGTCAAACACATCAATATACTGTGAAGAAGAATGGTCCTGACCCATGTCATCATGTGTGGACGTGTCCCTTGTTAAATCACGATCTTTTACTCTAAAAGCACTGGATCTTCCCCCACCACCTGGTCGCCTGAATGAGCTAATATTGTTGCTAAACTGAAAGAAGAATAATTATGCTCAATTATGAAAAGGAAGAAGAAATATATGACAATATAATGTATAAGTTTGCAATGAGGAAATTTGCCGCACACAAGGTCTACATCTACACTAAACCTTCATCAAGATAATTTTACAAAAGTAAAAATTTTCATTTACATACATACAAAAGTTACATACATACAAAAATATTTATGATGCAAAACAAAGAATTTACTTGCAAAGTGCAAGAAACTTTGTAAAATGACAATATAAATTTTTTGGAAGTTAGTGTCAAAAGTCTTGTTTTGCTGTATGATATGTATGAAAATTTTATTTCAAATATGACATATACCAAAGTAAACAGTTTTACAAAATCTTCAAGTTTGTGATGTCATTAAACAAATATTCCAGTAATGCTCTTTAAACATTTTTGAGTGTACGATCATGTAGGAATTACTTTTAAAGTTCTAAAGTAGAGAAGAAATAGAAATAATTAGGTTTTATCAGGTGGACTTCAAATGACAGTGAAAATCATGTAGTGTTTTATTCAAACATTGCACTATTTTATGACATTATTAATTTTAGACCGTCTTCAATTTTAAAAGCATCATAGTACTTAGAAATAACATTTGAACCTCTGAACCAGGATGATAGAAATAAACAAATGAAAAAATTAAAACAAAATGCAAGATATACATGCAGCTTCAAGTTTGAGTCTCAATGAAATGACCGACAATAATGACCCCAAATGCATGTTAGAAGCTTCAAGCGAATACCTTCAGGAGATTTGAAGACTAATCTTAGTACCAAAAAACTTAAGCTAGAAATATTCTAAGTTCACAAAGACTATTACATGTACAGTATTTGGTCCAGAAAAATTCAATGTCAAAATTATGACCCCAAAGGATAAAGACCTTAAATTGTGACCCTGAAAACATGTGTGAAACCTCAGTAGTTTTAAAGATTGATGTTGCATGCACAATTTTAACAAGGAACATTGTCAATTCACAAAGGGCCAAAATAAGTCAAAATCCATGTAAGAGATATGGGCATTGGAAAGTGACTTCCATTTATGATCTTGTTGATACAAATCAAGTTTTAAAGTGGATACCTTCAGTAGTTTATAGGATGAATTTTGCATGCAAAACTTTAAGCAGATTTATTTTCAATTTACAAAGGGCAATGATATACTCAAAACTAATGTCAGAGTTATGTGCCCTTTTTTTTGACTTTCCACCATTTGAAGTTATCATCTTGAAAAAAAAAGAAAAACAGATTAATTTCCTTCCCAATTGAACAAAAAAATGTGCTATACTAGTACACAAGTCAATGGGTATCATATTTAGTAATTTAAGTACACAATTGCTGCATTTAACTTTGTCGAAATTCTTTGATCCTTTCATCATTGTGTTATATAACCGGATACTGCATGATTGTTTGATATCATTCTTTGTATAACCAAAAAAGGAAACCACAGAACAGGAAATAAAAGTAATAATAGCCTATAAAATTGAATTAAAATTGCCCTTTAAGAGGTTATCAAGGAAGAAATACAATTCATGGTACTTATAAATAACTTTTATAAAGTTTTATTGATAATGGATAAAAATCACATGCTTTGTAGACACAATGGCTTTGTTGTGAAGCTTAATTATACCAGAACCTCATAAACAGAATGATATGAGCCATGCCATGACAAAACCAACAAAATGGGCTTGCGACCAGCATAGATCCAGACCAGCCTGCGCATCCGCTCAGTCTGATCAGGATCCATGCTGTTCCCTTACAAGCCCTATTACAAGTACAGATACTGACTTTGTTGGTTTTGTCGTGACGCAGCTCATATATTTAAAAATTAATCTTCATTCAGGCTGAATTTCTGAGACTATAATAAAAGAGGAACAAGTAGCTGCCTGACACATTCACTTTACATCTTATACTTTTTATAGTTCAAAGCAATGTACAAATATTACACGTAATGATGTATCATTATATAAAATGTTTTTCATAGCAAGCAAATTTTTTTTGTTTATAAAAGGAGCAGAATTATTGTATGTATGAAATACACTTGATGCAACATGCCAGATGCAAATCAACCTTCATGTTGACAGCTACAACAAGGAAAAAACATTCACTAGAGATTAATCATGTTAGGACAGTAAAACATTGGGATTGTGTTAAATAACATCTCATGTAATTATATACTTTTAACCAACATGTTAGTTGTAAACAACTGGACAGGGAAATTATTCAAAATAAGTCTACCTTTTAACATATGTTAAACACCATCTGTAAAATCAAAGTTCAATGTATATTTCAATTTATATGTAATTGAATTTATTAATATTATACATGTACATCACACAAAAGCCAGAGTCACAGCTGAATTTCATCTCTCCTCTCAAGAATCTGACAAGTTCTCAAATACCTGTACATGTATTTTCCTTCTTAATCTATATCATGTTACATGTAACTTCCAAAGTCAGAGATTTTGCAGTCTCTGAGTCTGATTTCCAAATTTTGAAAATGGAAACACTGTGCCCATATGGTTTCCATGTTCATACTTTATATGAGTTATGATCATATCTGCCTTTTATCTGGAGAGATTTTGAGCAAAAAGTGTATGTATTATTAATTTTAACACACAATGATTACATACATGTATTTTATAAAACAGTATAAAATGTTCCGGAACAAAATATTCAACTGCTGTAATTAGTATGTTTAGTAATGGTTTTTGTGAAAGCACCACACACTTTATTGGAAATTAACAAAGTTTTTAACGTTAATACATTATTTTAGCAATTAACTTTGGTACTATGTTTAGACAATAAAAGATATTCTAATATAGCATTTTACCCATTTATATGATTTCAGACAAAGTCAGCATCCAATATCTTGCCTAAACATTTACCGCTAAACAGTAAAAAAGGTACTAAGTTGATCATTGATACTGCCAATATACCTGTACTAACAACAGTACTAGTTGCAGTATTAATACTAAAAAACATTGTTCTGTGAAATTACTTCTAGGCAAAACAACGTGACATTGAAATTAGAGCCGTCATTACCATGGTCAATAGAAACAATATCAATGTATTGCCAATATTTCCTGTTCATCAAGTATTAAAAAAGATTTGATAAAGCAATAATAAGCTTACATTAAAGTGACATTATGCTCATATTTTCATAGTCAAGTGGAGCTGAATTGACATTATATTTCAAAAGATTGACTGTCAAAATGGTGTTTGACCAACAGTTATTATAGGAAAATGTTCAGGATAAAATTATAAATCTGCCTAAAATATAAAAAGACTGCCCAACTCTTTTTATAACACCCCACTCTTTTTATAACAAAGCGTTATAGGAAAATTCAAATGGATATTTACAGAAATTTCATTTGGATATGTGAGTTTTGTACTTTTTCTTTTTTTTTAAATGGCAAAAATTGTGAAAAATCACAAAAGGAAGCAGGTGTTTAGTGGAAATTACATGTCTAAAACTATTCTGTTATTGCATAATGGACATATTCTCAGTAATAATGACAAAAATGCGCGGTATTATGGTAATATGCATAGAGGGTCTGTGTATCCTCGTTGATCCTCTATATCTGTCATCAGATATCAATATAAAATCATTGTTTAGGAAATAGATATAATAATTACTCTGAGTGCATTGTTGTAAAATACTGCATGGGTTGAGTTTCAATGAGTAGTAATATAAATCACAAAGACCTCCACCATAATTGTCCATGATAGGAAAGAATTGTCCCTGGTGGTATCGCCAAAAAGACAAATCCGCGCTGTTTTTCGGACTGTTATAATTTCTTTGGGAGTGATTTAACAGTTAAATCTTATTTTTTGCTAAAACAGAAAAAAAACGTGTATGATGGTAAGTTGTGTTAGAAGAAAATCAACTAGAACTGTGTCCAAAGGACACGGATGCCCCCACCTTGCAGATGTGCTCGTAAACAAGAGCATGCATATCTGTATGTAAGATTTTTATGTGGAACTTTTTCATTCCACTGTTTCATTTCTGTACATATACCTAAAATGATCTACAGGTAACCTTATGTACATGTTAAATTAAATTACAAAATGAAATGTAAAATTTATATGTTCAATTATTTATATGGTATATAGTGAAAAAATCAACAAGGGCCATAATTCTGTTAAATTCCTTTCTTTAATACCATCTACACATTAAAGCTGTTCATCCCTAGAAGTTTAAGTAAAATCTGCCATCCGGTTTAAGAGAAGTTGCATTCACAAAATTTTTATATGGTATATAGTGAAAAAATTAACAAAGGGCCATAATTCTGTTAAATCTGGTTGCAGCAAAAATTCCTTCCTTAACTACCATCTACACATTAAGGTTGTTCATCCCTGGAAGTTTAAGCAAAATCTGCCATCCGGTTTAAGGGGAGTTGCGTTCACAAAATTTCTACATAGTATATAGTGAAAAAATCAACAAAGGGCCATAATTCTGTTAAATTTGGTCGCAGCAAAAATCCCTTCCTTTACTACCATCTACACATTAAGGTTGTTCATCCCTAGAAGTTTAAGCAAAATCTGCCATCCGGTTTAAGAGGAGTTGCGTTCACAAGATTTAGGGACGTACGGACAGACGGACAAGTGAAACGCTATATGCTCCCCACTTTGTGGGGGCATAAAAATTAATCTCTATAACTTACAGGACTTACAGCTCTATCAGTATCTGTCACACTCAAAGCAATATTGTTTAAGAGTGAAATTATTTGGTTGTCTGACTCATATAGTTTGTTTTGTTGACAACACTTTAAAGGGCTAGGCAACTTGCCATATTTTATACTAGTGAAGACCTCAGGTGCCTCTCTGTGCATTATGTTAAGCAACAGTAGAACAACCAATGTCCTGTTACTTTTTTTAGCTAGCTGGATCATTCTAAGTTGGATAGCTTAGAGCAGGCATCTGAGTAGACCAACCAAAGTCCTTATAACTCTATAGCAAAAGGGGATTCCTCTAGATGGTTAGGTAACAATATGTAGTAAGTAAGACCCTCAAAGGTAAGATTTAGCATGTTATACCTTATTTAAGAGATTTTTGTATGATTTCACAAATGCGATTTTGATCCTCACTTTACTATGTCATGTTTTCCTTGAAAAAATCGGCTGGAAAATACCTCCCTGTCTGCTGACCTCATTTCTTTATTCTCAGGTCACGTGGCAGTAAAAATTACCAAAAAGTGTTGTTTTTGGCGCATTTTTTCACCCTAATGCAACCTGTACGTGTTGTAGATTTTTTTACAGTTATTAATCGATGATTGAATGTTAATTGAAAATTAATTGGATATATTTATCTTATTTGGATGGAATGAATTGCCATATTTTAATAAGTTGCTCCACTAAATGTATTATTTTGTTTTTGCAGGTTCGACAAAGAAAGTAAAGGTGCTATTTTCCAACCTATATCTTTCAGCAGAGGAGGTCAAACAGACTAGGGCTACCATCCAAACCACTGTAAAAATACATCAATAGCATACACCACATATATAATAATGCTTTATTTATGAAAGAAATAAAGAATAGATAAACTTTTTTTCACTTGTTGATACTTTGCAGGTCTATGCTCTTGATATTGGTGAACAACGTAAGTAAAAGTATTATAGTGTACAGTCTCGTGTAGTGTGTAGTTAAATTAGCCAATCAATGGCGTCGTTTTAGGGCACTCTCAATAAAAAAGGCCGCTCCCGGATGAAGTGAAAGTAGGACTGTTCATGAAAAGGAATACAGCTTAAATTTACCCATTTCAGGGTACGTTACGATACCGAAATCAACTTAATTTCGGTAAAGTTACCGAAATCAACTTTTCATTACCGAAATCAACTCGTAAAAACCAACCTAGTTAAAATATTGCTATTATTTCTTCATTATTTGATGAAAATTAGTGAAATAGACTTTCAGTTAAAAAATCTATTGAAATTTTTTTATTTTAATGATGTTATTAACAAAAATTATTGAGTTACTTCCCTTTGTTCTAAACAACCCGTTATGTGTTTAGCATTACCGAAATCAGCATTATGTATATAAAATACATGTATAATACATATATAGTGATTATTTAAGATAATTTATGTTTTTGAAATTAAAGAAAACCCGACTGCATTGATGAGAGCGTTCAGTTGCAACTGAATAGATATTGCGTGTAATATCTGTTCAGTGCATCTCTTTTCTTTAAGTAACTAATAATAAATTAATTAATAAACAAATGTTACTCCAGCCTATAAGAACTTGCCGATATTTATAACGAACAGAACATATCTTCTATTTTCACCGATTATTAATAGAATATGGAACATGAATATGAAAAAGTGATATATATTCATTTAACTCGGTACAATATTAATGATGAAGAAAGATTTTTTTCACTAACCTATGAAATGAACTTTCGAACAGGGTTTGATTTACTTTAAGTCATTATGCAATAAAATATATTGCAGGTTTAGAGATATTTGGTACACAAATTATGTATGTACAGCAACCATTTATTACAAGACATAAGCACAAGCCTGTTATGTATCTGCACGTGATTATCGTGCATAACAATTTTCTAATCAAATAGTATTTTTAAAAAGCTATGATCGGACTATGATGGAAAAATATAATACTCTGTAATATGAGTTTAATCTAATTATAAATTTTGTACATGTTTATGTTTTATGAGTTTGAATACAGATATATAACTCGACTGCGCTAAAAATTTCCATAAACATTTTAAAATGTATCAGACAGTAAAATTTGAATTGGAAAGTTTGTGTCTTTCTTTTATTGAACAGTTAAACTATATATATTAACAAATCGCTAACATGTTATGGGGACTCTTTATTATAATATTTTTTTTATTTTAGTCATTTATTTAAATGTTTATTACGAAATAAATCGATGGTTCATTATAATCTTTTATCTTTAACATACATTGTATGTCAACTGTACCTCCTGTCTTAATTACTTCACACCTTACTTGATACAGTAATACACAACATGTCATATCGTACAAGTTTCAACATTATATAATTGAAATTTGTCAGTTTAAAGTGTTCCATTTTTTCCATCATATAAATATATATCAGTCATTCCATAAATTTATGCTGTTTTTTGGAACAACTGATATGCAATTTGGTAATAATAACATCAAAGCACCTTGTCTCATATACCGAAATGTTTTCTACGGAAACGTATAGCGACGACCCCTACATGTTAGTTAAAACAGACCTTTTTACAATTTATTTAATATAACATTATATTTTTACCAGCTTACTAGATCTGAAATATTTATACTATAAAACTATAAAAAAGTATTTCTAAAGTTTCCATGCGCCGATGTATATTAAAGGATTGCGGTTAACGAGTATGTAATGTCAACTAGCACCTCCATTGTCCGAGCACGTGTATGTTTGCTCTTTATAGTAAAGGTGTTATGATTACATGATTAATGGCAACCGCTACGTCTTTTTATTTAAATCAAATCATAATCATTGGATTTAAATTAAATACTGTGATAATTTTCCAATCAACTATTTTAATAGTGGTCTAAATAGGCGGATAACTTCAAACACAGTTTTGTTTAATCTTGTATTTCAAAATCATTAAGAAATATCAAAGAGATGATACGCTGCTATGTTATCTGACTAAAGGGAAAATTTAAACATTGAAAATAAGCGATATGAATTCAAAGTTTAAAACTCACTCAACTAACTTTTCTCATAGACTTCTGAAATTCATGCAAATTATTTAGGGGTTATTCTCATCATTGAAATGAAATCTGATTTGATTTCGGTAATGCAACACATTAATAACAAGGGAAGTAATCATGATATAATATACATATCCGTCTATAACATCATCATTTTTTTATAATTAAATATTATTTTCCTTTGTTTATGGTTCAGTTTGAATGACTTTATATTAATTAATTAAACAAGATCTATGAAAATGTTTATTTTAACTTTTACAAGCCGATTTCGGTATGGTAACATATATTTCGGTTCGTGACAATCAGGGAAGTAATCTTGATATTCATATATTTGTTTCTAATTTCATAATTATTAATTAGTTCGAACTGATTTTTTGCATGAAAGTCAAACTAAACCTATTGTAATAGATTATAATGAAAAAAAATATAATAAAACGCTTAATTGTGATTTTACAAGTCGATTTCGGTATTGTAACATATATTTCGGTTCGTGACAAATCAGGGAATAAGCTTGATATTTAGTTATTTGATTCTAATTTCATAATTATCATTATTTTAAACTGATTTTTTGCATGTAAGTCAAACTTAACCTATTGTAATATATTATAATTAAAAAAATCTAATAAAACGCTTAATTGTGATTTTATAAGTTGATTTCGGTAATGAAATGTTGATTTCGGTAACTTTACCGAAATCAAGTTGATTTCGGTATCGTAACGTACCGCCCATTTCATAAAGGTTAGAGATTTTTTAAAAAGTTAAAACATTTTATACAATACAATCACATGGTTTTAATAGACGATACAATCACATGGTTTTAATAGACGCATAGCGGCATACAAAACAATCCTTAAGGGCGTCGAAACTGGTCACTCGAGGATAATTTACTCTACCTTTAAATAAAGTGTTATTTAAAACACACAGAAAAAAAGCTTACACTTTCTTTAAATAAATACGACCTTTTACATATTTCAAAAACGTAGAATTAACGTAACAACAACGATATACCTCAGGGTCCTGATACGTGTAATCCGAGTCATTTTCAATTTCATTTTGTGTATCTGTGATATGATCAAAGGCCCTTGAATACATTGCACTCATCTTTCACTTCCTGACGTGAGAACAAAGTTTAAGATCCGTAATTATCAAGTAGTATTTACATTACAATCTGATTTTAAGCTACTTAGCAAAAGACAATTGAAAATAATTAAACACGTTTCCTGTGTTTACAAAATTTCTTCCTTGTTAACATTTCACTTCCGATTTCATGAGCTAAATGTTTTCAAAGAATTCTATTGGACAAAAAGAAAAGAGCTTAACTAACCCAACGAATATATTGAACAAAAAGATATTTTAATACTAATTTAAGTAACAGATGTGATATTTATAAGACGTACTTAAGATTTGGGGTTAAAATTAGAGCTAACCAAAGAGTGTTTCTACAGAATTTAGTCAAGGACTGGGTCAATTAAAAAAAAAAATATTAAACCAGAGAAAAGTAACTTTAATTACCTCCCTTGATAAATTCAAAGTGAAGACCAAACTCTGTCAAATAAGTTTATTAAGACATCTTATCAAAAATAGTCGGTCAAAATAATTCTATTCATACTTTTTCAGATCAGTTGCAGTATTTTAGAGTTGGACATTGTGGTCGTTTTTTACAGTGTAGTGTACTAAAATTTGAATCTTGATAAGGTTTAAATAGTAATTACATGGTTATAGCAGGCCAGATACTAGGGCAAATAAAAGGAAAACACTTAATAAACATGTAATACAGTCTTACTTTGGCTCAGTATAGTCAAGCTTTTTTCTTATTTATATATGTGTCAGTCTATTACTCAAATTGATTTTCTTCAAAGAAAACTTCAAATCACTTGGATAATTATTGATATGTAATTTCAAAATGGTGAAAGTGAGTGGCCTGAAATAATAAGTCATATATATGACTTCTTTCCAGTTGCTGAAAGAATATGTGCTCACACAAGCACACTGTCACCCCTAGCACAATAACAGCTATCTGGAGAATTTTCTGACACATAAGAATCCAAAGTCTCTGGCAGGATTTGTTCTTGCAGTAGTGAGCTGGGGACATTTAATGATCAAAGTCAGCATCCTTAGCTATTTCAGGGAGTTATACAAAAACTATGTCAGGGACTTAAACAAAGATCTACAATATGCTACATGGAAAAAAAAACAACAACAAAATTTTTTACACATTTATTACAAAGTATAGCCAAGTAAATGTCATCACGGTACGTTACGATACCGAAATCAACTTGATTTCGGTAAAGTTACCGAAATCAACTTTTCATTACCGAAATTAACTTATAAAATCACAATTAAGCGTTTTATTATATTTTTTTCATTATAATATATTACAATAGGTTAAGTTTGACTTTCATGCAAAAAATCAGTTCGAAATAATCATTAATAATGATATTAGAAACAAATAACTAAATATCAAGATTATTCACTGATTTGTCACGAACCGAAATATATGTTACAATACCGAAATCGACTTGTAAAATCACAATTAAGCGTTCTATTACATTTTTTTCATTATAATATATTACAATAGGTTAAGTTTGACTTTCATGCAAAAAATCAGTTCGAAATAATCATTAATAATGATATTAGAAACAAATAACTAAATATCAAGAATATTCCCTGATTTGTCACGAACCGAAATATATGTTACAATACCGAAATCGACTTGTAAAATCACAATTAAGCGTTCTATTTCATTTTTTTCATTATAATCTATTACAATAGGTTTAGTTTGACATTCATGCAAAAAATCAGTTCGGAATAATTAATAATTATGAAATTAGAAACAATTACCTATATATCAATATTACTTCCCTGATTTGTCACGAACCGAAATATATGTTACCATACCGAAATCGGCTTGTAAAAGTTAAAATAAACATTTTCAAGGATCTTGTTTAATTAATTAATATATAATCATTCAAACTGAACCATAAACATAGGAAAATAATATTTAATTATAAAGAATGATGATGTTATAGACGGATATGTATATTATATATCATGATTACTTCCCTTGTTATTAATGTGTTGCATTACCGAAATCAAATCAGATTTCATTTCAAAGATGAGAACAACCCCTAAAATATTTGCATGAATTTCAGAAGTCTATGAAAAAGGTATTTGAGTGAGTTTTAAACTTTGAATTCATATCGCTTATTTTCAATGTTTAGTGAGATAACATTGCAGCGTATCATGTTTCTTAATGATTTCAAAATACAAGATTAAACAAAACTGTGTTTGAAGTTATCCGCCTAATTTAGATCACTATTAAAATAGTTGATTGGAAATTATCACAGTATTTAATTTAAATCCAATGATTATGATTTGATTAAAATAAAAAGACGTAGCGGTAGCCATTCATCATAACACCTTTACTAATAAGGAGCAAGCATACACGTGCTCGGACAATGGAGGTGTTAGTTGACATAATTAACATACTCGTTAACCGCAATCCTTTAATATTCATCGGCGCATGCAAACTTTAAAGTATCCAAAATAATTATTTTACATGAAATTAAAGCTGCTTGTCTCCATTAAGACAAAAAATACATTACAGTTTAATATAAAATGACGTATAGCGACCATCCCTATATAATATATATCAAAAGACTTTTTTTTATAGTTCTATATTATACATATTTCAGATCTAGTAAGCTGGTAAAAATATAATTTTATATTAAATAAATTGTCAAAAGACCGGTTTTAACTAATTTGTAGGGGTAGTCGCTAAACGTTTCCGTAAAAAACATTTCGGTATATGAGAGAAGGTGCTTTGATATTATTATTACCAAAATGCATATCAGTTGTTCCAAAAATGTATGCAATTTTTTGATGTCCCGGATACTTAACTACATATTCTACTTATTGAAAAAGTGTTAAGTAATGATTTTATGTAGATCGATTTGAAATCATTTTAAATTTCATATCTGTAAACAGCATAAATTTATGGAATGACTGGTATATATTTATATGATGAAAAAAATGGAACACTTTATACTGACAAATTTCAATTATGAAATGTTGCAACTTGTACGATATGACATGCTGTGTATTACTGTATTAAGTAAGGTGTGAAGTAATTAAGACAGGAGGTACAGTTGACATATATTGTATGTTAAAGATAAAAGATTATAATGAACCATCTGTTTATTTCGTATTAAACATTTAAATAAATGACAAAAATATAAAAATATTATAATAAAGAGTCCCCATAACATATGTTAGTGATTTGTTAATATATAGTTAAACTGTTCAATAAAAGAAAGACACAAACTTTCCAATTTCCAATTTTACTGCCTGATACATTATACAATTTTTATGGAACATTTTTAGAGCAGTCTAATTATATATCTGTATTCAAATTTATAATAGAAAATCATGAACTTCCGGTTGAAGTTGGATATTTTTCTTCATAAAACATAAACATGTACAAATTTATAATTATCTTTAACTCATATTACAGAGTATTTTATTTTTCCATCATAGTCCGATCATAGCTTTTTAAAAATATGATTTTATTTAGAAAATTGTTATGCACGACAATCACGTGCAGATATATAACATGCTAATATGGCGGTATCAGACTTTTTCTTAAATCATTATATACATTGCATTCTAATATGAAATGGTATTAGTCTTCTAAGACATTACATGAAAAACATTTTCTATCATTTAAAGGTGTACTATTTGGTTTAGTCCATCTACCTGAGTCTATGTGCAATCTATGAGATGATACTCTTAACCTAGTGAGATCTTTACAAAACCGTTCAAGATTGATAATATTTAGATATGGTTGAAACTTAAAAACATAAATATGTCTATAAAATAGAGCTCTACTAGAGTTATCTAATCTACTATCTACTAATTATTTACATAATTTAAACTTCACCGCTGATTTCGGTAATGCTAAACACATAACGGGTTGTTTAGAACAAAGGCTAGTAACTGAATAATTGCATTTGTGGTAATAACATCATTAAAATAAAATGTTTTCAATATATTTTTTAACTGAAAGTCTATTTCACTATTTTTCATCAAATAATGAAGAAATAATAGCAATATTTTAACTAAGTTGGTTTTTACGAGTTGATTTCGGTAATGCTAAACACATAACGAGTTGTTTAGAACAAAGGGAAGTAACTCAATAATTACATTTTTGTTAATAACATCATTAAAATAAAATATTTTCAATAGATTTTTTAACTGAAAGTCTATTTCACTATTTTTCATCAAATAATGAAGAAATAATAGCAATATTTTAACTAAGTTGGTTTTTACGAGTTGATTTCGGTAATGCTAAACACATAACGAGTTGTTTAGAACAAAGGGAAGTAACTCAATAATTACATTTTTGTTAATAACATCATTAAAATAAAATATTTTCAATAGATTTTTTAACTGAAAGTCTATTTCACTATTTTTCATCAAATAATGAAGAAATAATAGCAATATTTTAACTAGTTTGGTTTTTACGAGTTGATTTCGGTAATGAAAAGTTGATTTCGGTAACTTTACCGAAATCAAGTTGATTTCGGTATCGTAACGTACCCATGTCATCATCATTAAAATATCAATACAATGCACATTCTTTTATTTTTATGTTTTACAAACACTGTAGGGTAGTGTTGTTACAAGATTTTTTGTTTTAATAATAATTATGATTATACTTTAACTATGTTAACTATGATATTTACTTACCACTAACTAATATACCTAACAGAATACAAATGAAACGGTCAAATAAATACATTAAAAAAAAAGATGTTAGATCAGTAATTATATCCATTTTTTTTCTTGTGACATTCTATTCACAAACCATTTCTACATGAAGACATGAGTTTGAGACCATGTTTTATGACATCATGATGTATGTACAAGTATAACATTCACATAATACGTCTGTACAAAATGTTCACTATTACACATCTCCCTATGTCTCAAAGGTAAGCTACACCAGGTCAAAATTTGATGTGGCACATCACATCACTTTATTCATCTGCCTGTTTATGATTCTGTAATACAAAAACACAAATTTACTATTCATCATAAACTAAAGCATCAAACATATATAGTTTAAAAGATGCAAAATTCAGTTTAATAACTTTTTCAGGATCTAGCAAGAATACAATAACACTGGTGTTTTTTTTATTTTTCATATTTATCTTTTATTTGTTTGTTCTCTTTATCATTTTAAGCAAGCTCTAGGTTGTACTTCCCTTGAAATTATGTTTTAACTAGAAATGTGTCATCATGCCACGGATGCCCCCGCATGCAGCCAAAATTTCAGATGTTATAATATTTAGTTCCAAATTTGTTCGCACAAATTATTGTTTTCATTTTAAGTTCAAAGCCCTTAAAACTTTTCAATGTTAACACAAATCATTTCCATACAATGTTCAAGGCACTGAAATTATTCAGTCTTAACCTTTTGAAAATAGCATATTTCATATTTGTAGCCAAAATAATGGCTACATATATTTCCACAAAAGTATGAGTGCTGAAACTGAAAGTTCAAAATTTTTCCAATATTCAAGAAAGATAAGTTTGTCGAAAATCATTGAACCACGACCAAATTCAAACTTAAACTGCTTATTCCTAAGATGTATCTATATTATTTTCAGTGAAAGGGACATAACTCTGCCAAAAAAATCATCGAACCATGACCAAATTCCAACTTGACCTGCCCATTCCTTTGACATATTCATATGTCAAATTTGAGTTGAATATGTAACACTGTTGGGTAGATAATGAACAGAAACTGTAAATTTCATATTAATTTCAAAGTGAAAGGGGCATTACTCTGCCAAAAATCATTGAACAATGAACAAATTAGAACTGGGCCTGGGCATTCTAAAAACATATCCATATGTCAAATTTGAGTTGAATGTGTTGTACTGTTGAGGATATAATAAACAGAAACTGAAAATTTCATATTATTTTCAAAGTAAAAGGAGCATAACTCTGCCAAAAATCATCGAACCATGACCAAATTCAAACTTAACCTGTATTTTCTCATGACATATCCATATGTCAAATTTGAGTTGAAAATGTTGTACCGTTGGGGAGATAATGAACGGAAACTGAAAATTTCATATTATTTTTAAGTAAAAGGGGCATTACTCTGCCAAAAATCATCGAACCATGACAAAATTCGAACTTGACCTGTATTTTCTCATGACATATCCATATGTCAAATTTGAGTTGAATGTGTTGTACTGTTGTGGAGATAATGAACGGAAACTCAAAAATTTCATATTATTTTCAAAGTAAAAGGGCATAACTCTGCCAAAAATCATAGAACCATGACCAAATTCGAACTTGACCTGTATTTTCTCATGACATATCAATATGTCAAATTTGAGTTGAATATTTTGTACCGTTGGGGAGATAATGAACGGAAACTGAAAATTTCATATTATTGTCAAAGTAAAAGGGGCATAACTCTACCAAAAATCATCGAACCATGACCAAATTCGAACTTGACCTGTATTGTTTCATGACATATCAATGTGTCAAATTTGAGTTGAATGTGTTGTACGGTTGGGGAGATAATGAACGGAAACTGAAAATTTCATATTATTTTCAAAGTAAAAGGGGCATAACTCTGCCAAAAATCATCGAACCATGACCAAATTCGAACTTGACCTGTATTTTCTCATGACATATCCATATGTCAAATTTGAGTTGAATATGTGCAACCGTTACTAAGATAATGAACGGAAACTGATGATGACGGAATGACAGAATGACGGAAGGACGGAATGACGGAAGGACGGAAGGACGGAACAGGGTAACACTATATGCCCCGGCCATTACATGGCGGGGGCATAACAAAAATATGCACAAAATTTGACAATCTTTTCACAATCATGACTTGCATTCAAGTGTGACCTTGAACTTTGAGCTGAAGACCTAACTCCTGCATGTCACATGACATCATAACATGCAACACATTTATGCAAAGTAATTGTTAAGTTCATCCAGGAATGACAGGATTGTTGAATGGACACAATATCAATGCTATTCAATGAAACATTTCTTTTCCAGTAAAGTATGACCTTGATCTTTGAGTAACAAGCCTTGGTTTGGCATGAGAAACATAAGCTTAATCGCAATAATATTTAAAAAAAAATTAATTAACCATTTATTCACAATCATATCATGAGATTCATGACTGGATGTACACTTACTGGTGACCTTGGTCTTGGTTTTAAAACATGTCAAATAGATGCATACATTGTTATTCAGTAATTACAGGAATTCTGACCAACACAGAAATCAATTCTTAGTCATATTGACCTTGACCTTTGTGCTTCAGACCTGTGTCTTGCACCCTGTACTTATATCAATGTGCTACACATTTGTACAAAAAACAAGAGGGCCATGATGGCCCTAGATCGCTCACCTGAATTATCAAACTCATCCAAACAATTACCTAGACAAGCATTCTGACCAAGTCTCATGACAGGTGAGTCAAAAATGTGACCACTACAGTGTTAACAAGGATTATCCATATTTGAGCAGTGCGACCTAGTTTTTTACCCAGGTGACACATATTCAAACTTGACCTAGAAATCATCAAAACAAACTTTCAGACCAATTTCCAGGATACTTGGATCGAAACAGTAGCAACTAGAGTGTTAACAAGATTTTTCTATTTTTAGCTCCGGTGACCTAGTTTCACATGCGATTTCGAACTCATCCAAGCAATTACCTAGACAAGCATTCTGACCAAGTTTGATGATAATGGAGTCGAAAATGTGACCACTAGAATGTTAACAAGGTTTTTCCATATTTGGGCGGTGTGACCTAGTTTTTTCATCCAAGATGACCCATGTTCGATCTTGACTTAGAAATCATCAAAACAAACTTTCAGACCAATTAACAGAATATTTGGATCACAACAGTAGCCACTAGAGTGTTAACAAGATTTTTCTATTTTTAGCTCCTGTGACCTAGTTTTTCATCCGAGATGTCCCATGTTCGATTTATTCCCAGCAATGCCTAGACAAGTTTCCTGACCAAGTTTGATGACAATTGAGTCAAAATTGTGACCACTAGAGTGTTAACAAGGTTTTTCTATTTTTAGCTCCTGTGACCTAGTTTTTCATCCGAGATGACCCATGTTCGAACTCATCCGAGTTATTACCTAGACAAGCATCTTGATCAAGTTTGATGATGATTGATGCAAAAATGTGACCGCTAGAGTGGTCACAAGGTTTTTCTATTTTTAGCTCCGGTGACCTACTTTTTCATCCGAGATGACCCATGTTCAAACTCATCCAAGCTATCAACTAGATAAGCATCCTGACCAAGTTTGATGATGATTGATGCAAAAATGTGACCGCTAGAGTGTTAACAAGGTTTTTCTATTTATAGCTCCGGTGACCTAGTTTTTCATCCGAGATGACCCATATTCGAACTCATCAGAGCTATTATCTAAACAAGCATCCTGACAAAGTTTGATGATGATTGGGTCAAAAATGTGACCACTAGAGTGGTCACAAGGTTTTTCTATTTTTAGCTCCTGTGACCTAGTTTTTCATCAGAGATGACCCATGTTCGAACTCATCCAAGCAATTGACTAGACAAGCATTCTGACCAAGTTTGATGATGATTGGTTCAAAAATGTGACCACTAGAGTGTTCACAAGGTTTTTCTATTTATAGCTCCTGTGACCTACTTTTTCATCCGAGATGACCCATGTTCGAACTCATCCGAGCTATCACCTAGACAAACATCCTGACCAAGTTTGATGAAGATTGGGTCAAAAATGTGACCTCTAGAGTGTTCACAAGGTTTTTCTATTTTTAGCTCTTGTGACCTAGTTTTTCATCTGAGATGACCCATGTTCGAACTCATCCGAGCTTTCAACTAGATAAGCATCCTGACCAAGTTTGATGATGATTGAGGCAAAAATGCGACCGCTAGAGTGTTCACAAGCAATTGTGGACGGCCGGACGGACGACGGACGACGGACGACGGACATTCATCGATCCTAAAAGCTCACCCTGAGCAAGCTCAGGTGAGCTAAAAATCCATCCATAAATGACAAAGTTACTGACCAGACAAAAAAGATGAATAACTGCAAAAATTGTATCCTACATAATAAAAATAACTTCTCATGATTAAGATTGATAAAATTTGTCAAGAGCATAAAAATACATAAGCTTAAGCCTCAACTCTTTCTTATTATCATACTGTATATAAACAAGAGGGCCATGATGGCCCTGAGGTCGCTCACCTGTATATAGGCCCCCCGGAGCGGGCCAGTTTAAACCCCTGGGCTTTTATTTGAGCAAACTTGGAAGACACCCATTAGAAGATGTTTCATGATGTTAAGTTTTTACTACACACATATAATGAAAAACAATGACCTCCCCCCCCCTTTGGCAGGGCCAATTTAAACCCAAGGGCTTTTATTTGGACAAACTTGGTAGACACCAACAAAAAGATATATCTTGCTTAAAATCTTTAAAATCTAACTTCTAGCTCATTGGGTTTTTTTAAAAGAAGATTTTTTAAGTTTTTACTATACACATATAGTTAAAAACAATGACACCTCTGGGGCGGGGCCAGTTTTAACCCCAGGGCTTTTATTTGAACAAACTTTGTAGACACTTACTAGAAGATGTTTCATTCTTAATATCTAAACTCTAGCTCATTGGGTTTTTTCAAAGAAGATTTTTAAGTTTTTGCCATACACATATAAGGAAAATCAATGACCCCCGGGCCGGGGCCAATTTTGACCCCAGGGCTTTTATTTGAACAAACTTTGTAGACACTCACTAGAAGATGTTTCATGTTTAATATCTAAACTCTAGCTATTTGGGTTTTTTTCAAAGAAGATTTTTTAAGTTTTTGCTATAGACATATAAGGAAAATCAATGACCCCCGAGGCAGGGCCAATTTTGACCCCAGAGCTTTTATTTGAACAAACTTTGTAGACACCCATTAGAACATGTTTCATGCTAAATATCTTAGCTCTAGCTCTTTGGGTTCTTTAAAAGAAGATTTTTTAAGTTTTTACTATATGCATATAGGGAAAATCAATGACCCCCTGGGGCGGGGCCAATTTTGACCCCAGGGCTTTTATTTGAACAAACTTTGTAGACACTCTCTACAAGATGTTTCATGCTTTATATCTAAACTCAAGCTATACGGGTTTTTTCAAAGAAGATTTTTTAAGTTTTTGCTATACACATATAATGAAAATCAATGACCCCCGGGGCGGGGCCAATTTTGACCCTAGGGCTTTTATTTGAACAAACTTTGTAGACACCCATTAGAACATGCTTCATGCTAAATATCTTAGCTCTAGCTCTTTGGGTTCTTTAAAAGAAGATTTTTTAAGTTTTTACTATATGCATATAGGGAAAATCCATGACCCCCTGGGGCGGGGCCAATTTTGACCCCAGGGCTTTTATTTGAACAAACTTGGTAGACACCCATTAGAAGATGTTTCATGCTAAATATCTTAGCTCTAGCTCTATAGGTTCTTTAAAAGAAGATTTTTTAAGTTTTTACTATATGCATATAGGGAAAATCAATGACCCCCTTGGGCGGGGCCAATTTTGACCCCAGGGCTTTTATTTGAACAAACTAGGTAGACACCCACTAGATGATGTTTCATGCTTAATATCTAAACTCAAGCTATACGGGTTTTTTCAAAGAAGATTTTTTAAGATTTTGCTATACACATATAAGGAAAATCAATGACCCCCGGGGCGGGGCCAATTTTGACCCCAGGGCTTTTATTTGAACAAACTTTGTAGACACCCATTAGAACATGTTTCATGCTAAATATCTTTGCTCTAGCTCTTTGGGTTCTTTAAAAGAAGATTTTTTAAGTTTTTACTATATGCATATAGGGAAAATCAATGACCCCCCGGGGCGGGGCCAATTTTGACCCCAGGGCTTTTATTTGAACAAACTTGGTAGACACCCATTAGAAGATGTTTCATGCCAAATATCTAAGCTCTAGCTCTTTGAGATTTTTTAAAAGAAGATATTTAAAGTTTTTTCTTTTGGTTGCCATGGCAACCAGAGTTCTGCATGGAATTAAATTCTTTGAACAATTTTTAAAGGTGACCACCAAAGGAACATTCCTGTGAAGTTTGGATGAAATTGGCTTAGTGGTTTATGAGGAGATGTCATTTAAAGTAAAAGTTTACGGAAGGACGCCGGACGGACGCCGGACGAAAAGCGATCACTAAAGCTAACCCTGTCACTTTGTGACAGGTGAGCTAATAAAAATGGTTTCCCAATGAACTTGATTAGTCACAATGGTCATGTCATTAAATTTAATTAAAGCAAGGATTCAATTTGATTTGGGTTCATTTAAAGCATTCCAAGATAGCAGGTAAATGGCCTTTAATTTGAATTGTGATACAAAATGTAGGATTACTATTACAAAATGTATCTTACTCTCTTTATCAATTGCTATCATTATTAGCATTATAACATTAAGGCAGCCTTCATTACAACAGCTATTAAGGTCATAATCATGCCATCCTATACAGGCTACTCCAGGGAGATAACTTGCAACAGATTTGTGAACAATTTATGTAAGAAACCATACCTTCATGTTTTCATCACCTCTTGTAGTTTACGTCTAGCCTCATTCACTTTAGACTCTTGTTTCTTTATATCCTCATCTGATACAATAAGTTGCTGAATCAAAAAGAAGACATGATCATCAATACAGATAGAAGAGCTTCAAAGATGTATATAAGTTTTTAAAACAACATTAATACTGCTATCATGATGTTAAATAAGTATCTGGGTTGTAGTATGTGTACATGTAATCTCATGAAAGGTAGACATTAACATTCAAAGATTAACTAAAATCCTGGAAATTTTCAAGATAAAAAGATACTTTGAACTAAAGGTCACATTTGCATTGACCTTAAACCTTTTGACCCAAAAATGGGCTTGGCAAACATAACTCAGGTGTATCCACATATTAAACTACATTGTAACAGCTTTCTTAGTGTTAAAGTTCTTGTCAAAATGTTGAATCAATGCCACCACTGAGTGGGTCATGAATATTTCCACATGACAAGCTAGGATTGCATATATTACATGTTATAAAATAGATTTAAAGTACTAAAAACAGATGTTTTTTAGCCGTAATGATAATATTCAAGCATATTGATATTATTTATTGTAGAACTGGTACAACATTCCTAGACATCTCATCTCTGATATAGCAAATGCCTGACAGCCTCTAGTTACCTGAATATGTGGTTGGTTAACATCCATGTGAACACCTGGATTTTTCTGTACCAGATTCTTGTTACTATGCTGACCTATGATAGGGACAGCTCCAAGATGAAGTGCTGCTGATATACTCTGTAGTATATTCTCTGTTGTCAACTCTGGTCCTATCCCTGAAACAACAGTCAAAACAAATATAGCAAAATATAATTCTCAATTACATGTAGAACTAAAAACCATTTTCCCGAAAAGAGCAAAACTGTGACTCTCTAATGTGCACAGTCAAAACAATAATCTGGACAGAAAGTATCTACTGTACTTAAGATGTTTTGATTACTGATTAGATGTCATGGGTTAGTTCAGCAAATAGTTCTATACACAACATTTCAGGGATTTTTTTGGCTTATTTTATTGCCTATATTCAGTCATATTCCCAACTGAAAACAGTATGTTATTTTCCCAATCCACAGAAAAAATTCCCAATTTAAAGTTACAATATAAAAATATTGAATAACAAAATTAATTCTAAAATCTTTCAAAATAAGGGCTTAAATGTTTCTACAAATTTATTTTAGTTGGATGTCAAAGCTATAAGCTTATTGAAACACTCTCAAATCTGTTTCTGGAACCAACCATTGCTAAGCAATGAATGTAAAATTTCTTGCTCAAGCAAACAATGGCTTGCCCTTGACAGGGTTTGAACACATGCCGCCATGTAAAATTACTATTTGTAACAAACCATTTAATTAATGTGTACATTTAACTAACCTAGAACAGTTTTAGGGAGTTCTAAGCTTTGAATAAGTTCTTCAGTACTGTCACACGCTCGAAGGCCCTGAAGTCTCTTCTCCCAAAATAACTGGAAAAAAATAACAACAACCCAACTTAAGAATGAAATGAGTCATAACCAATAATAAGCTTAAAGAGAAAGATTCTTGAAGGTCTAATTAACCAACTTTAAAAATATGTATGCCACCCGACCAGACCAACCACCCACTCACCAAGCATACACCAACTCACCAATCATATTCTTATAAAGAGATAAACAGCATTAAACTCGTCATTGTTGAAGACTTGAACTGAATTAAATAATAAATAAATAGCAAACAATTAATTGAAAATACAACTTGCAGACCATAGTGGTTCAAAGTAACAAAATGCCCAGTCATTTATAACAGGACTATGTCTAATGTATTGAACCAAGTATGATGCTTAGATTTAAAACTTTAACACTTAAATCATTTAAATACATGTGTACTAACTGACAACATTTAAACAGTTTCAAGTTCAAAGCATTCATTTAAACACAAGATTCTAGAAGGTAAAGGTCAAACTATTCTTTATCTATTTAATATTATTCTTGTATACAACAAATATACAGTAAACTTCAAATATAGCGAACACGGTTATAGCGAACTTCCGGTTATAAGGAACAAAATTTTTTGGCCCAAATTTTGCCCTTCTTTATTTAATGTAAAAAATTACGGTTACAGCGAACACGGTTATAAGGAATTATCGCTTATAAGGAACTCATTTTTTAGTCCCAATGCCATAAAAAGTACAGAAAATTACACTTTTATAACGAACTCCAAAATATCATCTATACGTTAACAGATCACGCATATTCTACTTTCGTTTTCATCGGCACAGATTAAATTAAAATTAGCCTGAAGAGTTGTAAACATTCCTAAACTAAAATTAGTGATTTCTTCAAAGCAAAGTGATTATTTTTGTGCATGATACTGTATTGTTAATAAATAACAATATTGCATATATGGCCCAAGAGTTATTTCTCTTAATCAAATGCTCTTCAAAATGGAGGACGATGGTAAACAATTAGTTCGTTATATGTAAAACTGTTCGCTATAAAAACTTCTGATACAAGGAACTTATGCACTATATGCTTACAAGGAACTCCGGATATAAGGAACAGATTTCGAATGTCCCAATGAATTCATTATAAGCGGAGTTTACTGTATGTGGAAAATCATAAAAACCTGTACCTGTCGTGGGGGTTCTTGAGGGCCATGTTTGAGATCTGACTTAGTTGCACTGTCGGGATGGTTCCTGATCACTGTCACAGGCTGTTTAAATATTGAAGCTGTCTGACGAATTGGCAATGCAAGGTTGGCGTCCTGTCTGATCCCTAGAATTTACAGTAATAACATTATTATACATGATTGTCACATTGATTGCTATGCAGTAACATTGACTTGAATTTTTACCTGTATTTATATTTATTTTGTACACAGTCAATTCAATACAAGTAACAACCACACAAGGAAAACTATGAAACCTGTCATCTTGATTAATTATAGAGTACAATAAGTTAGTTATTAGTTTATACAAATTTATTTTTAGTTTGACTGTGTTGGAAGCTATAAGCTTATTGAAACACTCTCAAATCCGTTCATGGAACCAACCAGTACTAAGCAATAAATGTAAAGTTTCTTGCCCAAGGAAACAACGACTTGCCCCTTGACAGGGTTTGAACCCACACGGTCAGCAATCCTAAGATTACTAGTCTGAAGCCTTAACCACTCAGCCACGCCGCCAATTATTGTTTTTTTTTTTTCAATTTCATTGCTTCAAAGCTACATGTGTAGTCTTTATTCGCTACACTGTAATGGTAACAGATATGAAATCACATATATTCTAAAGTTCTTGAAAAAAAAAACTTCTCATTCCTGCTATTTAAAATAAGATAAAGTTATATGAACCTTATGAATTGACTGACACATGAACTTCAATTTATTTTATAAGACTTAAGGTGATATACTTTTATTTACTATGTTCTGTAAATTTACAATAGTTATAAATTTCTTATTAAACAACTATACTTTGACCATACCACAGCAAGTCAAAACAAAAGTGCAAAATTTTATCAAATAAATGCAAACTACAGCACAGAACACGGAAAAGTCAATTTTGAGAGAACAATAAAATGTTCAAAATAAGCACTCTAATAAGATTCTACATGATACTAATGGGAAAAGAAAATGTTTCTTATGTCTGACAAATGATATGCAAAACGTTAAGAACCATGCAGAAATGTTTCTAAAATTACCTCAAATAAAAAGGACAAGAAATGAGCCTTATCAAAGCAAAACCAACATAGTGCGTTTGCGACCAGCATGGATCCAGACCAGCCTGCGCATCCAAGCAGTCTGATCTGAGGATCCATGCTGTTCACTATCAGTTTCTCTACCTGTTATAGGGTTTGTCAGCGAACAGCATGGATCCTGATCAGACTGCGCGGATGCGCAGGCTGGTCTGGATCCATGCTGGTTGCAAAGCCATTATGTTGGTTTTGTCATGACACGGCTCAAATAATTAATCATGCTGCCTCTTATCTCTTTATCATTAGCTCATAACACACAGACAGACATACTAATTTTTTAACTAGAATTGTAATGAACATGTGGCATTATGATTTATGTGAAGAATTTGTTTTCAAAATGTATGTTCAGTTTAACATGACAAAATTCAATTCTAGTCAGATTTCATTATAATGTAAGAGAAAAATTGTGCTATTTTTTTTTATTCTTTTATTAGTCAATTCAATTTGCATACAGTAAGACATGTATTTCTTACTAGGATACATTCATCCCTATTATACAAGTGAAACTGCTTATCTTTTTAAGGTAATAAAACAGACCTTTCTATCATTGACAACCTAAAGAAGTAACTTTCAAGAGAAAACTTCTTTAAATATTATGGTATGATCATCTTATATAATCACAAAATATAATAAATATGGGTGTTTGAACAATGTATGAAGTATGAACAATGAAGTATATCTGACTTTTATTAATGACACTTCATTTTGGCATATTTTCTATACTTCAGTTGGTAATAAATAAGAAGAACGAATGCACAAAAAGCACAACACACAAACCTCTGGCATAGTCATATGATGATCCTTTGTGGCGCTTACTTTTTCTATGAGAACTACTGATGATTTTTCCTGTCCTAAAGTCAAATGAACTTAGATCAAATGCCTCGCCAAGGTAACGAGATAAGTGGGGCTTGCTTCTAATTTTAACTCCATCTGGGCTGAAATTAATTGGATATAAGATAAGATATAAAATTGTATCAGTTGTTTTGCAACTAACAACCTACTGATTGTGATTATCGGAAAAATACCTTAATTAAGAACAAAACATTCATGTATAACATGAAGGACATGGGAGTCATGATGGCTATTCTTAGCAGTCACCTCAATGATACAATCTCTTTCATCTCAAGCTCATCAATTCATGGAAGAAGAACAGCAACTCATTTTTTTAGATTTACCATCTTCCAAGTAACCTTAAATGCCACATCCATGCATATTACCTTCATATGAAGAAATATTTGTTTGGAAATTAAGGCTGTAACTTGTAAGAAGTGATTACGAAAACATCTTTTGATCAAGTTGCCACTTAGTTGCATACCAAACATCTAAATCTATAAATCTAGTGAATCTAATTTTGTGATATATACAACACTTACTTAGTGTGGGATTAAGGGCTCCCAGAATTTTTAAAATCTATCTTTACTCAGAAAATCTTGTTTAACCTACATGCACTTTTGTTTGCCCTCAGAAAAGTTGAACATGTTTTTTTTATACTTGTGTGAAGCTAAAGTTCATCTGCCCATAAAAACTAACAAGAAAAGACAGAAGGCTCAAGTAATCCAATACTTGAGTAAAGAAAGACAAAACTATGGAAAACTAGAACTGTGTCCATAGAACACGGGTGCCATCACACTCCACCTATTTGTCAATTTGGAACCAACCAGTACTAAGCAATGAATGTAAAGTTTCTTGCTCAAGGAAACAACGGCTTGCCCCTGACTGGGTTTGAACCCACACGGTCAGTAATCCTTAGATTACTAGTCTGACGTGTAAACCACTCAGCCACGCTGCCACTTATTGTTGTTTTGTGCGTCAATTTCATTGCTTCAAAGTTACATGTGTAGTCTTTATTCTCAGGGTAGACTATAATGGTAACAGATATGACAAAACTATGGAAAACTAGAAATGTCTCTAGGTCAAATATTTTTTTTGGCTAAATGTGCCCAAGTTGAAAACTAAAAATCTTTTATTAAGTAATGGGCAAATACTACAAATACTGAATAAATCCACAAGAAAACCCCAAGAAGCATAAGTACACATGCTGACCAACATTCTTGTAAACTTTCAGTCCTACAGGTCAAATACTTTTTGATTTATGTGCAACACAAGTTGAATATTGTAAATTTTTACTTAGTCAAGGGCAAAAACTCTAAAAATAGGTTATTAATACTAAAAATATCCACACAAAATTACCTAGGTGAACAACTACACATGCTGAGCAACATTCCTGTAAGGTTTCATGACTCTAGGTCAAATACTTTTTCAGTTATGTGCGACACAAGTTGAAAATTGCCAAATTTTACTAACTCAAGGGCAATAACTCTGAAAATACTAAAAATATCCAGACGAAAATACCCAGGTGCATAACTACACATGCTGATCAACATTCCTGTAAAGTTTCATGACTCTAGGTCAAATACTTTTTGAGTTACATGCGACACAAGTTGAAAATTGCAAAATTTAACTAAGTCAAGGGCAATAACTCTGAAAATACTAAAAATATCCTAACGAAAATACCCAGGTGCACAATTACACATGCTGATCAACATTCCTGTAAAGTTTCATGACTCTAGGTCAAATACTTTTTGAGTTACGTGCGACACAAAAGTGAACGGACGGACGGACGGACAAGGGTAAATCTAAATGCCCGCCACTAACTTGGGGGCACAAAAAAAACTATAGCAACAAGTTTCAAATGTTTGAACATATGACAGTTTTTGCACGATGATGACAATGATCTGTTGACGACACATCATAATAGCTTGACATTTTTTTTTCAAGAAAAAGACAAGCTAAAAATAACTTACCAGCAAGAGCTTCCAAGTACACCCTGACAGCATCTGTAACCCTAGCTTCACACGCCAAATTGCCAAATTTTACTAATTCAAGGGCAATAACTCTAAAAATACTAAATAATTATATCCACAAAAAAATACCCAGGTGAACAACTACAAATGCTGATCAACATTCCTGTAAGGTTTCATGACACTAGGTCAAATATTTTTTGAGTTACATGCGACACAAGTTGAAAATTGCAATAATTCTAAAAATACTAAAAATATCCACATGAAAATACCCAAGTGCACAACTACACATGCTGAGTAAAATTCTTGTAAGGTTTCATGACTCTAGGTCAAATTCTTTTTAAGTTATGTGCGACACAAAAAGAGAACGGACGGAAGGACAGACGAATGAAAGACAAGGGTAAATCTAAATGCCCCCCACCCATTGTGGGGGCACAAAAATCAGTTATATTATATGCATTTTTTTTAATATCAATACCATGAAAGCATTCATATGTTCAGATTTTTTGCACTACATCAAATGCACATGACCTGACCTTTTTCAATTAAATTCTGAAAATATCAACAAAAATTTCAATGCTATAACTAAAATCTGAAATTTTGATGATAAGAGAATAACGGACATTTCTCAAGCAAATTCTTAGTAATTCAAACTAAAGGAAAAATAACTCTTGAAATACAGATCTATGCTTGAGTTACACATAACATGACTGATGACAAGGAACAATACACCCTTTTATAGTACTATGTAAATAACTGAGGTATATCTAGTGAAAAAAAAACACGAGTTGTTTCCTTTATCTTCTAGTAAAATCGATATCTCTAATGCTAAATCAATGCAAATTTAGCCGGAAACGCTAGTTTGGGGCGATTTAATATCCGATTTTAAAATTAATTACACCAATAAAAAGCTTGTGATCTTAGCTTTGTTTCAGTTTATATTTCAATACATTGTTTGACACTGAAGGTATTTAAATTTATAGTTAAACCTTGTCCAATATATTAGACGTTTTTACAGACTCAGTTAAACGCTTGCATTTGAATTAGCCAATCAGATTTCGCGCACTGTATGGCCAGCATTTGTTTATCGGTTGTAAAAGGAATTTAAAATACATGAGAGGATTCAATCATGATTTTTCGGATGTGACAGTTTAATTAGTTTGTCTAAAGGTATTTATATGGCCGCCATACAGTGCGAGAAATCTGATTGGCTAATTCAAATGCAAGCGTTTAAATGAGTCCAGAAGTTTCTAACGGAATATTTTTTCAACAAAATAATTGCCCATGCACTGTCAGTGTGATCGAATATATTTTTCCGTTCAAAAAAATTGGAATCAATATGTAAAACGCTTTACTTAACCAGTATGGCCGATGAGCGAAATAGACTGATATTTATAGTGAGCTCGACGAGCTGGCCCGAAGGGCCTGCTCGCAAAGCGAGCTTTACGGTAACGCGAGTACCTGCTAAGTGATGGTTTTGAAAACTTTCGTCCAAAGTACCGAATTGGACACATCGCAACCTTTCGAATTTAAAGATAACGATAAAAACTGAGGAATTCTGACTGAAAACAGATGTCTAGACTGGTCACCCGCGCACGTCTATGGGAACCATAGTTGGACAGGGAACCAGAATAACGGAAGCTGTGTATAAAAAAAATAATAATTGAAGGCGCCATTTTGTTTGAAAAATCTGATAAATAAGAACAATTTTTTGTCGAATTTTGTTGTGAAAACTATCTAGAATGAAAGAAAATGGTCTAATTAAGAAAATGAATCCGAACACCAATATCTTTTATTCAGTCGTTAACGCTGTACAGACGTTTAAAGTATTGTTTACTTGACGTCACAATGTAGCGCCAAACAGCACGTGCAAAACAAACAAATCAAGTACGCTATTTTAATGTCGCAAACGTTTTAAGTTTTACATTTATTTCACTTTAGATAATCTTTATTTCGCTTGAAAAATTATAGAGTGAAACAAAATAAACAAAGTTTTATCAACGTTTTCAAAACTCGTTATTCATTTCACGACAGGGGCGGAGCCATATTTAACACAGTAAGTGTGACGTCACACGCACTCGTTACTGCATTTGAAATAAAATTGAGCGATTATTTCATACTATTTCACGTAAAAAGTGCATCGAGCTCGCTTTGCCTTTTTCATATTATTTTATTTTTAATTGATAAGTACATTATTTGAAAGTTTTTGTTAATGTTATACCATGCAATTGAAAGAACAGAAGATAAGCTTTTGAATAAAGCTTGAAAGGCAAGTCAACAGACATTTTTTTAATTTTTCAAAATGCTATGCGTTTATGAGCAATAACTATTAGCGTATTAGACGTCAGGCTTGACCAACATAAAACTATAACAAGCCTGTAACGTCTAATCTATTGGACTACGAGAGATGTTGAGATAAGAAAAGAACAAAAAAAAGAATTTTGCAAAATTTTATTGCAACAAAAACATAAATCTATCATGAAAAAGTAAAACCTTATATAGAACACATCTGTTTTTCCAGCCGACAAACCACACTGTCTTACACATTCTTCCCTTGACCATCCTGGAGGTAAGCCAGGTACGTTTCCTGATCTTTTGTCCATATTTCTTAATTTCTGCGGCGACAACAACAACAATTAACGCTTAAACCGGAAATGCATTAAATTCATGGCGCAGTCTAAAACGCGGACATCTTAATCGGACAATATAAACATATAGGGAAAACTCTGACGATAGAGACAAAGAGGAAAAAAGCGGACGATATAGATATATAGTGTAAAATGACTGAGCATAGTTAAATTGATATTAAAGGCGAATAACTGGCTTTTATAATGTAATATATGAAAGGCATTAGTTAGAAGCAATAGTATTGTATATATTCTAGATCTGGAACATACGATAGATTAAAGCTAAATAAGAACATAATTACAAATATATGTGAAAAATATGTTTAAACATCAAAGATTATCAAAGGCCATGTTGAAAACAAACATGAATAAAACAAAGGTCAGACATTTTATTAAACCAAAAAATATTACATGTTATAAACATGTTTATAGCAGCTGTACACTTTAATTACATAAATAATAAGTCCCAATACAAAATAATTTCTATGTTTATTGACACATTTGACATAATTATATTCTATAATTAATATAAACCATGTAATTAAAGCTATAATTGAAATTTAATGATTAAGTTATTTCTGAACGTATTTTAATTACAAAACGTAAATTTTCTATCATAATTAAATATGGTCAATTACTTTACTGTATCTGTTTCATATTTATTAATATTAATATTTTTAAAATTGATCCAATGAAAAAAGTATTTAAGAAACCAACAACCTTTTTTGGCTTGCAGCCGGCTGCAAGCCATTTCATATGGAAAACTTGTTCCGGTTAGGTGGTTTCCTGCTTACATCTGTTGGTGCATGATTGAACGGGAAACCAGCTCCAATCGTGCCAATCGCAACTTTTCGGCCTTTTCCGTCACTCTTCGGATTAATGATAATAGCCGATGTAGTTCCGATTGCAATCGTGACAATTCGGGCGATTCCGTCATACTGCGGAATCAGACGAAGTAATATTACGGAAATCTAAGCTATTTTAGTTACTTCGGTAATCCCAGTTTGTTTATATAAATAGGATTTCTATTTTTACTTGATTTATCGGTTTAAACCGTAATGGTGAAGTAATCTAAAAATAGCCCATGCATATCATTAACCTTCCCACTCCTCGCAGCGGTTACTTCCCCTGATCTGTACAGTTAAAGTAGCAAAGCGTGACGTAACAGCTGTGAAGAGTTTGGTGCTGATATCGTCTATTTGTGATCGTGTAACATATTTGATACATGTATGCTTATTAATTGGTACCACGTAACGAAGTATTTTAGTGCATTTACTTGTCTATAAAGCAAAGGAATGATTTCGCTGCGAAAAAGGGGAAATGAAATGTGCACACTTGTTTTCCTTCAGTATCACGTTAGTATTTTTATGATTGATCATTTTCTTTATTAGTTTTATACGATAGAGAATAGATTTCAAATCGTTTTGACAAAAAATATTCGGTTTTCCAAAAAAAAAATCCAACTAAATAAACCCTTTATGATATACAAATACCGTAATTCAAAAAAAAATGTGATAATAAATTGAGACCAAAAAAACACACAATTTTAAAGGGTTGGGATGAAGGCACAACTGTGCAAGCCTTTCCTTTTAAAAGGAAACTTTATTTCCTACTATTTTGATTGCCCACCTCCCAAAATCACCGGAAAATTTATGCACGGAATATATCCGATCAACCCGGCATGTACCGTGATTACGGCGTTTAAACACGGCGCTTATTCCAATTGGACACCAACATTGGCACTGATAATCTTGAAAGCGCGAATGACATATCCCGTTATAGTACATCCCAGTATATATATACTTGAATATATAAAAGAAAATCTTATGATGCATAAATTTTATTACAATGAGTCAATTTGCAATCAAAATTATAAAATATATTTACGAAGTGCAATAATCTTTTTTTTGCCCTGAATTTATTTATTTATGTATGTTTTAAATAACGGGAAAAGAGCGGGCGTTGTAATTGATTTTAAATGTATTGTGTTAAAACGCACGGAGAAATGACATTTGTAAAGTATATAACAGCTGTAAGGTGTAATTATTTTAATAATTAAAAAAGACTTTAGTTTATTTATTTGTTCAAATTCTTAAATAATAATTGTTATGTAGAAAATCCGATTTTTAAAAGAAACCTTTCAATTATCTATTTGTTCAGTTTAATTGACGTAATCATTGTTGATAAGAAAAGGCGTATTAAAAACAATATGATTTATTTATTTATTTATTTGTACATGTTAATTGACTTAACAATTTTTAATTAAACAGTACAAAGTATGCAACAGTCACGTATGCATGGAAAATTGAATAACTATAAGGGCACGAACAACACACTTTGCAAGCGCAATTTGCGGACAATATAAACATATGTACGGAAAACGCTGACAATATAGACATAGAGGAAAAAAGCGGACGATATAGATACCAATCAACTAATTCAAGTTTAAGATCACCCTTGTATATTTAATAAAAGTGGCTATATATATACAGAAAACGCGGACAATATAGACCTATAGTGAAAAAGGGGGCGATTTAGATATAGAAGGAAAACGCTGACGAAATAAATGTATAAAAGGGGAGAATAGAAAACTGTTATAAATTTTTTAAAAATCCGGCTTCTGCCATGTATATAATTAAATTATATCAATGTTTTTATTTTTATTTTTTTTAGTTTTATTTATATTTTATCCATTTAGTAACTAAAAACCTTTCTACTATAAATACCAATCAACTAATGCAAGTATCCACGTGTCATTTGTGTATTTTACTTAATCACATACCGACACTTGTATATTTCAAATAATCATACACCTCACCCTTGTATATCTAATAAAGTGGCTACAGAATACGCGGACAATATAGACGTATAGTGAAAAAGCGGGCGATATAGATATAGAAGGAACACGCTGAAGGAATAAATGTATAAAAGGGGAGAATAGAAAACTGTTATAGATTTTTTTTTAAAAATCCGGCTTCTGCCATGTATATCATTAAATTATATCATTTTTTTAATTCATTAATTCTTTTAGTTTTATTTATATTTCATCCATTTAGTAACTAAAAAACCTTTCTACTATAAAAACCAATCAACTAATTCAAGTATCCACGTGTCACTTGTGTATTTGACTTAATCATGCACCGACATTTGTATATGTAATAGATATACCATTGCTGTGTTGACGATTTCCGGGTTTGCGTAAATTATACCATAATCACGTGACCTTTCTTATGCCTTAACCTCACGAGACGAAGTCGCATAAGAAAGGTCACGTGATTATGGTATAATTTACGCAAACCCAGAAATCGTCAACGCACCAATGGTGTATCTGTTTTAACCTATAGCTCCGCCCAGAAACACTTACTCCTTCGATCTTCAAAACTGAAAATTATACCATAGTCTGGGTATGGTATAATTTACGGTTATTGGAAATTATACTTGGAAGAATTTTACATAAGAAGCGCTGAAGAGCTATAGGTTAATTCAAGTAATCATACGTAATATACGTACCTGGTTGAGTTGAAGTAAAGGGGAGAGTTGAGTTGATGATTACCGGGAGTGTTGAGTTTAGGTGATGTGGAGAGTTGAGTTGACGTTGAGTTGAGTTGATGTAACCGGGAGAGTTGAGTTGAGGCTACAGGGAGTGTTGAGTTGACGTTATGGGAAGAGTTGAATTTAGGTAACCAAGAGAGTTGAGTTGAGCTTAACAGGTCAGAGTTGATTGAGGTAAAGGGGAAAGTTAAGTTGTGTTGAGGTTACTGGGAGAGTTGAGTTGAGGTAAAGGGAAGAATTGAGTTGAATTGAAGTAAAGGTGAGAGTTGAGTTGTGGTAAAGGGCAGAGTAAGGAGTTGAGTTGATTTGATGTCATCAGGGGAGAGTTTAGTAAATGAGGTAACCAGGTGAGTTCAGTTGAGTTGAGGTTACCAGGAGAGTTTAGTTGAGGTGAAGGGGAGAGTTGAGTTGAGTTGAGGTTTAGGGGAGAGTTTAGTTGAGGTCAAGGGGAGAGTGAAGTTGAGTTGAGGTTACCAGGAGTGTTGAGTTGAGGTAAAGGGGAGAATTTAGTTGAGATTATGGTGAGAGTTAAGTTGAGATGAGGTTACCGGGAGAGTTGAGTTGAGGTAAAGGGGAGAGTCGAGTTGAGGTAAAGGGGTGAGTTGAGATGATGATACGGGGAGAGTTGATCGAGTTGTGATTACAGGTAGAATTGATTTGAGGTAAAGAGGAGAGTTGAGTTGAGGTGAAGGGGAGGGTTAAGTTGAGTTGAGGTTACCAGGAGAGTTGAGTTGAGGTAAAGGGGAGAGTTTAGTTGAGTTGAGGTAAAGTGGAGAGTTGAGTTGACGTTATTGGGAGAGTTGAGTTGAGGTAAAGGGGAGAATTGGAATGAGTTTACGGGGAGAGTTAGGTTGAGTTGAGGTTTCCGGGAGAGTTCAGTTGAGGTAAAGGGAAGAATTGAGTTGATGTTACAGGAAGAGTTGAGGTTATTGGGAGAGTTGTGGTAGTTTACCACAATAATACTACATTGCATATCATACAATCTTAATTTTAGCAAAGCAAATTGTACATTAAATTTTGTACATCTTTCAGATGTAAGTGTTTCTTGTGTTTACTTCTATATTTTGCTTTTGTATCACAATATTATCATGTTTATATAAAAAGTGTCAATTTAAAAAATATTTATAGTTGTGCACTCGCATAAAAAGTTGGATCATTATAACTGTGATGAGTCTGGTCAGATGGTACATATGTGTATATCCTATTATTAAAATGTTTAATCTTTTTACTTTTCCTTAAAATCATAGTCCATTTTTCTCAAGTTTGATTTTATTGAATATTTAGGCTCATCTGGAGGCATGCAGCTTTAAAAGGGGATTTTGTCCAAAGGGGATTATGTCCGTACACCAAAAGGGGATTTTGTCCGAAGGGGATTATGTCCGTACACAAGAAATATGTATGAAATCATCTCTTTCGAAGACTCTCTCAATCGTCACAGTAAAAATATATGAGCCGCGTCATGACAAAACCAACGTAATGCATTTGCGACCAGCATGGATCCAGACCAGCCTGCGCATTCGCGCAGTCTGATCAGGATCCATGCTGTTCGCTATCAGTTTCTGTACTTGTAATAGGGTTGGTAAGCGAACAGCATGGATCCTGATCAGACTGCACGGATGCGCAGGCTGGTCTGGATCCATGCTGGTCGCAAACGCATTACGTTGGTTTTGTCGTGACCCGACTCATATAGTTGTAGTGTGTGCGTGTTTGTGTGTGCGCGCGTAGGTGCGTGAAAAATAGCTTAGTTCCATACACAGCTTCAAACTGGAGATTGTGGAACGTGTGTGACCAGCCCTATTTAACGAAGTATCTGTTGGATGGTCAAACATATATATTAAATCTAGCTGTACTACAGCAATCAAAGGATAACTAATATCGCAGCAAAAACCAGCAGGATGGTTTACGAGTTTCCTCCCTTGCATTTGCATATGTTTTACATGTATTTTGTCTGGTATACCTACAATAATTAAAAATCTTGCAGAACCTTACTGAATATATATAGTGCAAACTGCCGTCCAGGTATTGTGCGCTGCCTTAAACAGATTCAACATAAAATGGTAAAAATTAAATTTAAAAACTTATGTGTTCATAGGTTCTAACCATATTTAGGTGTTTGGCGCGTTGATTGGTCACTACCCCCGGGCCCCAGCCCCCTCACCCACTCTACAACCCTCCTACCTCTCAGAACCATGTAAACTGCAGCATTTTTTCATTTGAAACATGTTTAATATTTGGTATATGCTCTTAATTCATTTTCCTTCATTTCCCACAAAAATACAAAATTGATACAAGTATATTTACTAATAAAGTCTATATTCAAATATTTTAAACATGTAGCCTGTTGAAGACCGAGCAATTTCTTACCGAAAAAAAAAATCGAGCACATTTTTTTCTAATAATACGGCATTTGAAGGCGTTGTCCATCTTGTTGAAAACTATCCCGCAAAATACTTTTGCACAATGTGCCATTCTCTGCATTACAAGACATAACTTTCTACTAAAATTTACCGTTATCAAACACACAAATGTGCTTGTTTGCACAAAGTGGGTTTCGATTTTAAAACATGGAGAAACAAGAGGGCCATGATGGCCCTGAGGTCGCTCACCTGTATATAGCCCCCCCCCCAACAAGTTTTTACTATATGCATATAGGGAAAATCAATGACCCCCCCTGGGGCGGGGCCAATTTTGACCCCAGGGCTTTTATTTGAACAAACTTGGTAGACACCTTTTAGAACATGTTTGATGCTAAATATCTTAGCCATAGCTCTTTGAGTTCTTTAAAAGAAGATTTTTTAAGTTTCTACTATATGCATATAGGGAAAATCAATGACCCCCCGGGGCAGGGCCAATTTTGACCCCAGGGCTTTTATTTGAACACACTTGGTAGACACTTATTAGAACATGTTTCATGCTAAATATCTTAGCCATAGCTCTTTGAGTTCTTTAAAAGAAGATTTTTTAAGTTTTTACTATATGCATATAGGGAAAATCAATGACCCCCTGGGGCGGGGCAAATTTTGACCCCAGGGCTTTTATTTGAACAAACTTGGTAGACACCTATTAGAACATGTTTGATGCTCAATATCTTAGCCATAGCTCTTTGAGTTCTTTAAAAGAAGATTTTAAGTTTTTACTATATGCATATAGGGAAAATCAATGACCCCCCGGGGCGGGACTAATTTTGACCCCAGGGCTTTTATTTGAACAAACTTGGTAGACAACCATTAGAACATGTTTCATGCTAAATATCTTAGCTCTAGCTCTTTGGGTTCTTTAAAAGAAGATTTTTTAAGTTTTTACTATATGCATATAAGGAATCAATGACCCCCCGGGCTGGGGCCAATTTTGACCCCAGGGCTTTTATTTGAACAAACTTGGTAGACACTTCTTAGAACATGTTTCATGCTAAATATCTTAGCTCTAACTCTTTTGGTTCTTTAAAAGAAGATTTTTTAAGTTTTTACTATATGCATATAGGGAAAATCAATGACCCCCTGGGGCGGGGCCAATTTTGACCCCAGGGCTTTTATTTGAACACACTTGGTAGACGTCCATTAGAACATGTTTCATGCTAAATATCTTAGCACTAGCTCTTTGGGTTCTTTAAAAGAAGATATTTTTAAGTTTTTACTATATGCATATAGGGAAAATCAATGACCCCAGGGGCGGGGCCAATTTTGACCCCAGGGCTTTTATTTGAACACACTTGGTAGACGTCCATTAGAACATGTTTCATGCTAAATATCTTAGCACTAGCTCTTTGGGTTCTTTAAAAGAAGATATTTTTAAGTTTTTACTATATGCATATAGGGAAAATCAATGACCCCAGGGGCGGGGCCAATTTTGACCCCAGGGCTTTTATTTGAACAATCTTGGTAGACACTCATTAGAACATGTTTCATGCTAAATATCTTAGCTCTAGCTCTTTGGGTTCTTTAAAAGAAGATTTTTTAAGTTTTAACTATATGCATATAGGGAAAATCAATGACCCCCCGGGGCGGGGCCAATTTTGACCCCAGGGCTTTTATTTGAACAAACTTGTTAGACACTCATTAGAAGATGTTTCATGCCAAATATCTAAGCTCTAGCTCTTAGGTTTTTTTAAAAGAAGATATTTAAAGTTTTTTCTTTCGGTTGCCATGGCAACCAGAGTTCTGCATGGAATTAAATTCTTTGAACAATTTTTAAAGGTGACCACCAAAGGAACATTCCTGTGAAGTTTGGATGAAATTGGCTTAGTGGTTAATGAGGAGATGTCATTTAAAGTAAAAGTTTACGGACGGACGGACGACGGACGGACGACGGACAGACGACCGCAAAGCGATCACAAAAGCTCACCCTGTCACTTTGTGACAGGTGAGCTAAAAAATGCTATTGGGGTAGCTGTTTGCTTT
>NW_026864716.1:0-16170 GCF_026571515.1 Ruditapes philippinarum | reverse complement strand
TTTTTGGACTTATTTTATAACACAAAAGTCCAGTATGATGTTATTTCATTTATTTCTTTATAGCCCATTGAAAGTTCTCAAATACAAAATAATCATATAGTCCACACATATATTTTCACAGCTAGCCCCTGAATTTTGCTTAAGTTAATTTTACTTATTTATTTTCTAAGTTAAGACTTGATGTTATATGTCCGAATTCTATATAAGACTTTTAAGATGTTGAAAGTTCCCAAATCAAAATAAGACTTTTAGATGTTCTCAGTTCCGAAATTAAAATAAGACTTTTTTAAAATATAAAAAGCAACAATATATATTAAGAAAGAGTTGTCATAGGAATTAAGCCTTAAGCAATATTAGCAATAAATGTCAAAAGATAATCAAGTATGGCTTGTTTGATAAAAGACTAGGAAATTGAGAATTAAGCCATAAAGTATTAAAATCAAAAGGTGATAATATTTTCTTATTGACCACTATGACATGTTTATATTAGAGTTGTAAAATTTATCAGTTAAGAATCTAAAAGTAATTTTTATCAAAATATTTATACAACAATGAAATTCTTTTAATGATTATTAAAAATGTAAGTTATTTATGAATATTGAAATTATTAATGTTTTTTATAATTAATTTTCTAAAAGCATTTTGACGAGGAAATGCTATGTTACATATTTAATTGTTTCACTTTTGAAGTTTATTATTATTATCATCAGCATTATTATTATATTATACCAGTGTCACTCTGTCTGTGTATTCGTGTATGAAATTCCGTTAAAATATAAATTAAAATAACAAAAAACTGAGCTTCTGATGGTCTTTTAAAGTCCATGGTAAATGTAAAAATAACAAGAGCTGTCAGTAGGACAGCATGCTCGACTATTCTAAGTGTTTGATATTAAAAGAGCCTTGATAATGTAACATTTTCTAAATTAACAAAAAGGGCCAAATTTTTTCTTTAAATCCATGTTATGGCTATAGGTCTTCAGGAGAGTCCTATTATACTCTCAAAGAAGTGCATAAAATTTCAACTTGTTTCAAAGCGAGATGTCAATGGAATAGGAAAATATCTGAGGTGGTATGCAACTTTAACGTAAATTCTTAGTCAGTAATTAGCAATAATATACTCACCCTTGTGACAATTTTTGAATAGCCAAGCCAATACTGACTATCCAAAAATTGTCACAAAGGTTTTTTTATTGAGTATAATAATGCCAATTACCTATGAATACATAAAATTTACTGAAAAAGGTACAAAGGCTTGTTATTAAGCATGTTTTAGCTTTATTATTATGAATGCATAAAAATGTCCCAAAAAAAGGCACAAACTCTTCAGTAGTTATGGACATAACAGCTTACAAGCAAAACTTCACCATGAATTTAACGTTGAAAAAGGGGAGAAAAATCAGCCTAAATGCAAGATAGAATTATGGATCTTGGGTCAGTGACCTACATTTATGATTCTAAATGCATATGTGAAGTTTAAAATAAGTATCTTTAATAGTTATTGAGATATGTAAAAACTTGCATGTAAACATTAACCAAGAGACTAAGTAGAAAAGGGGAGATGAATCAGCCTTAATGCGAGTAGAGTTATGGAACTTGGTCAGTGACATACAAACAATTATGACTCTCCAATTATGACCTAAGTACATGTGTAAAGTTTCAAGTAAATATCTTTGAAAGACCTTTAACCTTTAACCAAAATTTCTAAGTTTCAAAACAAAAATAATTCTGCAAATATTGCAGTCAGAGTTATGCGATTTTGCAAACTGATATACATTGTTACTATAAACAAGTATTGTAAGGTTAAATTGAAAATATCAAGCAATAATTGAGATATTTTGACTTTACAAAAAACTTTAACCAAAATTTCTAAGTTAAAAAGGGGCATAATTCTGAAATATTGTAGGTAGAGTTATCCAACTTGTCAATCTGATGTACATTGTTACTATAAATAAGTATTGTAAGTTTCAATTGAATATCTCAAGCAATAATTGAGATATTAGAATTAACAAAAAAAACATTAACCAAAATTTCTAAGTTAAAAAGGGACATAATTCTGAAAATATTGTAGGTAGAGTTATCCAACTAGTCAATCTGATGTACATTGTTACTATAAAATAAGTATTGCAAGTTTCAATTGAATATCTCAAGCAATAATTGAGATATTTGACTTTACAAAAAACTTTAACCAAAATTTCTAAGTTAAAAAGGGACATAATTCTGTCAATATTGTAGGCAGAGTTATCCAACTTGTCAATCTGATGAACATTGTTACTATAGATAAGTATTGCAAGTTTCAATTGAACATCTCAAGCAATAATTGAGATATTTGACTTTACAAAAAACTTTAACCAAAATTTCTAAGTTAAAAAGGGGCATAATTCTGTCAATATTGTAGGCAGAGTTATCCAACTTGTCAATGTGATGTACATTGTTACTATAAATAAGTATTGTAAGTTTCAATTGAATATCTCGAGCAATAATTGAGATATTTGAATTTACAAAAAACTTTAACCAACGCAGACGCCGACGCGGACGCTGACGCCGACGCCGACGCCGGGGCGACTACAATAGCTCTCATATTCTTCGAATAGTCGAGCTAAAAACGAGATATTCTATATTTCTTCCTCCAAATTGAAATAAATGCTTGACATATTATAAAAGAAATAAAAGGTATCACTCGATCATTATGATCTGACCTTTATGACTTCTTTTATCATGAAAATCATCTATGCACGGCATAGATATCCAGTTTCTACTGGGATATACAATAAATTCCATACTTTGTCCCAGGTTTATTAGTACTGTGTTCGATTTACTGGCGAACAATTTATTCAGAGCATTCACTGATAGTATATATTAATATCTTTTTTTATTGATTCATAGAGAAATGATCATCCTTAAACAATCTAAAATGGTATAGAAATTTGTCAGGGACACCTTACCACAAGTCATATAGGCGTTCACATAAAAAATGTTGTCTGTTTTTGTTGTTGTTTTACTTGACATTGTTAGAAAACGAGGTTGAATGTAAAGCAAGCCGATGAATCCGTACAAAAGTCCATAAACTCAATGTAATATCTATCAGATTAACGGGACAGACAAATTATTTTCACACATTATGGATATTTTAGCAACTATATTTTAAATCAACCCGTGGTCGTGCGATTTGCCGCTATGCTTAATTATTTATATTTCATACATTATGTTACGTACATTGGCCGACAATTTCTTATTTTATAAAAATGCTTAATAAAAGGTAGACGATATTCATAAAAGATGTACGGTATTTGTACGATACATGAATTACGAGTAGTATGGACCAGTATGGACGGGTAATTCACGGATATATGGAACTACCGATTTCCCTCATTGATGCCTCAACAAGGGGCGGAGCGTTATAGATAATTGACAGGTTACGCGAATAGCAGATAAAAATGGTACAGGTACCGTTTTAAAACGTTTAAAAACACATTTTTTGGACTAACTGCTTCCAAAATTAAATCACAAATGTGTTCAGAAAAGGTTGATAAATCTACTAAGCAAAGAATCTCATTTTAGGTATTTTCAGTAATAATTGACTCCGTTGTCACCTTAAACTAGATAGACTTTATATATCATGTTGACCAGTAATTTTAAACAATATTCTGTGCAAGTTATTAAGTCTCTGACTTGTTTAGTCATAATTTTAACTGTGATTTTAAATAATTTTATCCAGTGCTTTTTCTCAGATTCAGTCCTTAATTTATTTTATTTAATTTATTACTTATATGAAATGACATTTTAATTTGCTAAACTGTTTTATATGGGGAAGTCAAAGGCCGGGACCACATAGCTGGCCCGGGCATTGGCTTGCATGGCTGTAGACTACACAATGTCATGTATATTGAAAAGAAAATCAAATAAAAAACAGTTAAAGAATATATAGAATTCTATACCTATCAATGAAATTTTCAGTGTCAGTTCAAGTCGGGCGCTGCCATTTTCAATGTTACTCAATGATAATAGGCGGGGTATTCCAATAACGAACAATCGCAACTTTTTGGATGAATAATCCAAGTGAAAACAGAAGCGGTGCATAAAAATAAAATACCGAATGACACCTGTTAAAAACGGAAAAATGAACTTTTTTTTAACCGACTTCCACTAAAATAGGCTTTGCCTCATTCCATATTAGATGTATAACCTTTATGAAACTGTGATCTATGTTGTAGCAAAATTAAAATAAATAAATGGACGAAATGATACATAAAATGATATTCTTATTAAGGAATACTGTCTAAATGACACAATAAGTAAACTTAATGTCTGTGGTACAAAACCCAGACTACACCTGAGAGTTTTATGGTACACAATATATTTATTAACAAAATTACCTCTATCTGTGGCATTTCCAAAATTTCTGACGGAATTTGTCTCATTTTCTTGTTGCTGAGGTCTAGCGTATTGGTCCCGAGTGCAGCAGCTTCTTCAATCAACCGTAGAATGATTTCTTCCTGTTTCTTCGTTTTTGCAATTCCCCTTTCCGTTGGTGAATCTGCACCAGAAGGACAGGGTGACACATTATTAAGTCTTTCAAGCTCGCTCGATGTAGAATCTCCATTCTCAGAACGTGCAATTTCTAGCGACTCATCTGCATCCTGCATGTTTGTCATGCTGGTGGCTTAAGGCAAAAGGATATATAATTGGTCAATTTGTGTTGGTTAAGATTATTTTTGTGTTGACAATTTTTCTATATCAAAACAAGACTAATACAAACAAAAAATCTAAATATTTTTTAGTTGTAGCGAATGTAAGTCGCCATCTTTCAAAATGGCCGATAAACAACCCAATCACCCAGGTGATATTGATCACGTGGTAGAATTACTCCAATCAAACTGTTGCGGGAAAATTAAGTCACGCGCACCTGTCATATTCAGCAGCCAGGGTCAGAGCACTCTTGGGTGACACAGAGTAATTAAAATTTAATTGAAAAGCAGGTAGTATCATTTAGGTGCAATTTGAGCTTTTAGATAGTTTTCAGTTTTGTTTCTTTTTGGTTAAGAATGAAATTGCACGACTTGAACTTAAATAAGCATGCAATTTCAACTGAAATAATGTTATCTATCTTATTACATACATGTCTTGGGTGACACAGAGTAATAAAATTTAATTGAAAAGCAGGTAGTATCATTTATTGGTGCAATTTGAGCTTTTAGATAGTTTTCAGTATTGTTTCTTTTTGGTTTAGAATGAAATTGCACAACTGGAACTTAAGCATACAATTTCAACTGAAATAATGTTATCTATTTTATTACATTGTACTAGTAACAGTACATCTGTATATGCGCTCATTCTCAATAAAACACAGCATTTGATGTTCCACTTGGTAGCTCTTATACGAAGGTTTTTCTTGAGGTCAAAAATGTCGTTACAAAGGTGGCTGCCACTTTGTCTAATAGGAACACTCTCAGTTTCACATTTCTGTCTGTTATTTTTCTTTTACAAGTACCATTAATGCCCTAAAATGTAACATACGTTAACGTTACTGTCGCCACCTAGAATTTTCAACTTTGAAATTGTGTCTCAGAAAAATAAATTCCAGAATAAACGAAACATGTGCAATTAGTCATTGCTGTGTGTATATGAACTTTGATTATTGGTAAAAATTATATTTGACTGTTAAAATCTCATTGATATAATGGATGATCAAATGTTGCCAAATGCATATAAATAAATAGTGACAAACCTAAAACAATAATAAGTGAAACCGAAATTACATAATTGAATCGATGCATGCTAAATAATACAGCATATATATAATTATAAGTAAAAATAAGCTTGCAGCCTCTCAAATATCATTATATTTTCGGAAATTTTCATTTTTTATTCAAATCTTTTCAACAGCATTTTAAAAAGAAACATATGTTACCATTATTTAAGAGCCAATCCATTCAAAGAAGAATCCAAACAAGAAAGAAAATTAACATGTGTGTGACTCTGATATATTAACCACAAATTATGGCGGGTTAAACGGTCTTGCGTCATTTTTTAACCCACTTTCAATGTAAAAATGAAACATACGTTACAGAAACATACGTTATCAACTTTTTAAAGTAAGTTTATCAAAAGGGAAATTGAAGTCAGACAGCACGTATAACAGCAACATTAACTTCTATTTGACATTAGTAAGTAAATTTTAATAACTTTGGTCGAGTTTTAACTTGTTTAAGTAACCACAGTTAAACAAACGTTACTTTTATCAAACAGACTTTATATTGTTTACACATGCATATATAAAAACATAAAATTGCATTTTTATGACAATAGAATGATGTACATTTGATTCCTAAATAAAAAAAGTCGATTTAACATGTAAGTTTCAATTCCGTGATTAAGTTCATAAATAAGCGAGTGTGAAACATACGTTACTCCAACTTACAATTCAACAATTTTTGAAAATTAAAGATAAAGTTGGGATTATCATGCCTGTTAGTAACGGTTACCTTGTATTAGATGTAAGAAGATACAAAATTGTTTTTACAAAGGAAAGATATGTTAATTATGTTGATGTACCAGCAGAAATGTTAAAAATATTTTATAAGGTATTGATGTTCTCAGCAACAACTAATTCGTGTCTGCAAAGAGATTACTGGCCGTATTTCATTCTATATATAATAATATTAAAATAATATCCATAAATATACATTATTTTACAAAAAATAAAATTGTTTTCTCAACCTTTACTTGCATTTGAATAAAAGAAACAAACATGACATCCTATATGGGGATAAATATAGACTTGCTTAGCAATAAATTTTCCAAATATTATGAAAGTGAAAAGTTGAATGTTTTGAGAAAAAAATTGCTAATACAACATTTGTGTATGCATTCGACCTCTCATATATTATATATGATATATACTTTGAATGAAGACATAAAATAATCGTTTCCAAAATTGACTATTTTTGCTTTCTATACGAATATTTAACTTTGAAGAAATTAACTGAAAATTAGCAAGGTACCCAACCTCCTTGAATTTTCCTGGGTTAGAAAGTCCCTCTAGATAGAGCATTTACATTTTTGATTTAGATTACATTAGATTTTGATATATTTTAAAGACATTTGTTGTTAATATGCAGCCAATATGTTACATTATTAGATCTGAAATCTACGTTACCGAAGAAATACAGTGTCATTACCGAAATAAATGCCATCCTGTTATATCATAGTTTCTTGTTCAAAATATTTCTGGCAAACTTGCAAAATACCCTAAACTTTTACTTCAGCGATAAAAAATGACACAATGACAACATCAAATTTTTAATATTTTTCAACCTTAAATGCTTTATTTTATTGAGAATGGGCGTATGATGTATTATTACATATATTATAATTTTTTAGAATTTGCTTGGTTGGAACAGACAAGACTTGCATGCTTTAGGAACACATGCATTACCAATTCTATGATATCGTAAACAGGGCTATGTAAGGCAAATCTTTAGAAACATAAATAAGCAAATATTATTACTTTAATTAAGAATTACATGTATGTTGACAACTTTCCCACACTCCTATTTAGATGATTTTTATAGTTCCATCAATAGAGCAATGTGAAAGTGTGGACAGTAAGAATTCATGACTGTTGGAAAATTCACATCTGTAGCTGATAAAGATCCAGGAGGTAATGAAGTGTTTAAAATGTCGTTATACTTTGTATTTTAGTCAAAATATATTGATATGCCAAAGCTACTAGATAATGAGATATTTTTTCTTCTGGGTCAGAATCTCGCTTTGTAGAGGGGAGATATTGCCCATACACAAATTAGCACATCTCAATGCGAAGTACAATTACATGTAGTTGGACTAAATTTTTATTATGTCTAAGTAATAAGTCATAAACTATTATCTTAGGTCTTTCAAGAGCTAGTGTCTCCGGCCAAAGGAGGGTTTCAAAATTCTACCTAAGATCATATTTAGGACCAGCTTTGAGTGACATCATGTATGTTTTGGTTCTTGCTAGTTGTTACACACTTCTAATTAGTGGCCGTCAGGTATTATAATAATGAACTAAGACAAAATATTATGGGACAAGTAAAGTCATCTTATTTTGGTATCAAATTGAGATCTTGAAATTGTTAAGCGTAGTGTTAATATACTGTTTTTATAAAACATATTTACATAAATTTCATAACTGTTCAGACTGTCAAAATATTACCACAGCCCATTTTTTTTTAGGATCTGCATCAGTAAGTTGTTATTGTTGGACCACAATGTTTTAAATTTCAGGTTCCTGTACAACTTATTAATGTCACCCAATCAATTATAATATTTTTCTTAATTACACCATAAGTTTTGGAATCTGTTCACTAAAGTATTAATGTTATATGAAGCTTTTCAACTGAACTATTGATTGTGTCAGCATGGTTATTAATAAATAATCATCTATTATTCAGATTCAGTAGAAATCAGTTTCAGGTCATTTTAAATTGCTTTAACCTATTGACTTTGAAAGGTTGCAAAAGGAAATTGCATAATGATACATGTGTTTTACTATAAAGTACACTATATATAAATATTCTTTCCTCACCCACCTTTAATATTGTGACCTTATCCTTACAAGGGCACCTTTTTACCTTACCTCTAATTTTTCTTAATGCATATCATTACTTAATTATTTGACTTCATAGATTGCTCTAGTATACAGTCAAACACGTGTTTAACACCTCCTCCAAATAATGATGCCCCTGTAAAGAAAGGCCACTATTCAACAACCCTTCATTGATACATAGTAAAATCAAAGCACAGAAAGCGTTGAATTTGTTTGGGTCTCAGAATGTTAGAAAAGTGAAGGTTGTGAGATTATAAACTAATTTGTTTGTATAGTGTCACCAGTGCTGTTTTCAGTGTTACAACTATAGTAAACTGGCTATAAGACTAACTGCAACACTACACTAATATTCAATTCAATGTTTATTTGGCTGAATTAAAAAAAAAAAAAAAGTGGCCTGAACTCGGTTTGAACTCCAGACCTTTTGCTTCCTACGCGTGTAAACCCCTCGACCACGGGGACTTATAAAGTAATAGCCTGAAAAATACCAAGTTATTCTAAATTAGAGTTTGTAACCCTTTTTAATTTCGATATATTTTGCTCACGGTAAACCTGTTGTTTAACACAAAAGTTAATAATCATGGAGCTGAATACAAGCATGTATATCTATAAGAATAACACAATATTAGAAATCTTCGACCAATTGGGAGCTGCTTTTTTTCGTTACGAAAATTAATGTGCCTGTCATTTGACAATCTTTATGCAGTGATCTCCCCTTAATTTTTCTGCATAAATGTACATATGAGGGGAAGTAACCGCTTTGAGGAGTTTGGACTTCTTTCGGCATTTGCAAATAAGAGCATCAGGGTCTGAAATTTCACTACCATTATTTGTTTGGTCTGACGACTCAAACAAATACAAATAACCTTCAAATATAGACATTTGTCTATAAAGACTGGTCAGTTATTATGCTCCCCGAAAAAATTTCGGGGGAGCATATAGTCGCCGCCTTGTCCGTCCGTCCGTCCGGCCGTCCGTCCGTCCGTCCGTCCGTCCGTCCGTCCCCTTTTCTTGTCCGGGACATAACTTTGAAACAACAAGAGGTATCAACATGAAACTTTGTAGGTAGATAGATCTCATTAAGTAGGTGTGCAGTGCACAAGAACCGTAACTCTGCCTTGCCTAATTTTTGAATTATTCCCCTTTGTTTATTTTTACACTTTGAACTTTGTCCGGGACATAACTCTAAAAGTATAAGAGGTATCAACATGAAACTTTGTAGGTAGATAGATCTCATTGAGTAGAAGTGCAGTGCACAAGAACCGTAACTCTGCCTTGCCTAATTTTTGAATTATTCCCCTTTGTTTATTTTACACTTTGAACTTTGTCCGGGACATTTACTCTAAAAGTATAAGAGGTATCAACATGAAACTTTGTAGGTAGATAGATCTCATTGAGTAGAAGTGCAGTGCACAAGAACCGTAACTCTGCCTTGCCTAATTTTTGAATTACCCCCCTTTGTTTATTTTACACTTTGAAATTTGTCCGGGACATAACTCTAAAAGTATAAGAGGTATTAACATGAAACTTTGTAGGTAGATAGATCTCATTGAGTAGAAGTGCAGTGCACAAGAACCGTAACTCTGCCTTGCCTATTTTTTTAATTATCCCCCTTTGTTTATTTTTACACTTTGAACTTTGTCCGGGACATAACTCTAAAAGTATAAGAGATATCAACATGAAACTTTGTAGGTAGATAGATCTCATTGAGTAGGTGTGCAGTGCACAAGAACCGTAACTCTGCCTTGCCTAATTTTTGAATTATCCCCCTTTGTTTATTTAACACTTTGAAATTTGTCCGGGACATAACTCTAAAAAGTATAAGAGGTATCAACATGAAACTTTGTAGGTAGATAGATCTCATTGAGTAGGTGTGCAGTGCACAAGAACCGTAACTCTGCCTTGTCTAATTTTTGAATTATCCCCCTTTGTTTATTTTACACTTTGAACTTTGTCCGGGACATAACTCTAAAAGTATAAGAGGTATCAACATGAAACTTTGTAGGTAGATAGATCTCATTGAGTAGGTGTGCAGTGAACAAGAACCTTAACTCTGCCTTGCCTAATTTTTTGAATTATCCCCCTTTGTTTATTTTTACACTTTGAACTTTGTCCGGGACATATTTCTTAATGTATAAGAGATATCAACATGAAACTTTGTAGGTAGATAGATCTCATTGAGTAAGTTTGCAGTGCACAAGAACTGTAAAAATGTCTTGCCTACTTTTGGAGTTATTGCCCTTTGTTCATTTTGACACTTTGAACTTTGTCTGGGACATTACTCTAAAATTATAAGAGATATTAACATGAAACTTTGTAGATAGATAGGTCTCATTGGGTGGAAGTGCAGTGCTTAAGAATCATTACTCTGCCTTGCCTTATTTTGAAGTAATTGCCCTTTGTTTATTTTTACTTTTTGACTTTTGTCCTGGACATTACTTTAAAACTATTAGAGATATCAACATGAAACTTTGTAGGTAGCTAGATGTAATTGGATAGAACTGCAACGCTTCAAGAACCTAAACAAAGCCTGGTCTAATTTTGGAGTTATTGCCCTTTGTTCATTTTTTTTATACTTTCCTGTGTCCAGAACCTTCTCGGGGAGCATCACCCGGTTCAACCGGTTCTTGTTTCATTGGATGTCCTTTGTTCACAGGTTTTTCTGTTCATTAACTTTTGCATTAAATAAATTCATCATTTTTTGTTATGCTCTTTAACATTTGAAAAACATGAAACAAATTTTTATTGGATTATTTCTGACAGTTATATAAGCTATACACGACTGCAGTCAATTTATGAAGTATTTTCTTTTTTTCTCTATTAAAGAAGTTTGCAGTATTATAGATTACAATTCAGATATAAAGATTCTTTTAGCAGGTTATATAACCATATATAAGTGGTTGCTTGCAATATAACCCTTGCCTAGTGGCTCAGGATGCAAATAACTGTTTATAACTTTATATAGGGCTATATAACTTGTCAAAAATCTTATGCTTAGGAATGATGATATACATGTCTATATATATTGTTTTGTGTCTTTAATAAAGGTAATGAATTCATGTATTTCAAGCTTACTTCAGACCCAAAACTAACAATAACTTATAAAAAACTTGCATGTTCTCAGTTTTGACAAATTTGAAGGTATTTAAATATTCATGCAACCTCTGACGTATTTATCTTTCAGTTAAAACAATGTATATCAAAATTTGAAAAAGACATTTCTTGCCCTCAGGTTCCATTGAATTTGTATGGGATTATGTGGCTGAGTGGTGAAGGTCATTGAGTTCAGTTGTCTCTCACTGCTGTAGGTATCAGGCATGCAAGCGTCTTCGATTCCTTCATGTGAGAAAGCTAACCAGCTAGCTTGTGGAACGACTCAGTGGTTCTGCTCGGGTGTATAATTGAGTATACATTTACAGTAAAGACACAATGTTCACATCGCAGCCCTTATTCATTTCCATGTTAACTTTGTATATTTATATAAGTTCATTTTTGCGACGGACGCGCCCTCAGGCGCGTTCAGAGCTAAGTCATCTACACATGGGATTTCGTTGGCTACACTCGCGCAATGTGTCCTAAACCGATTAACAGCCCAAGAAATAGTACATGAATTTGATCCTTCAAAACTCCCATACTTTGTCTGGATATCTTAATGTCTTCCATATTTAGCCTTTTTGTTTTCAAATTAAGTTATCAAAGTTAAAATATGAACGCATATTATTGATAAAAACGTTTTAGTCCCGTAGTATTATTGCGCATTATGCAAATTACTGCTGAAACGATTTACCGCTGTCGGAAAAGTAGGACAGCAAATTATACTACAACAAAGGTGTAACCTCTGAGTTCCAAGACATTATTAGTAGGAAATAAATATTTCTACATTATACAAAACATTATTATTAACAAATCAAACGTTTTTCGTGACTCTAGGATAACTCGCGCATTAATAAAAGAAGAACTATTTTCGTGACTCATACCGCGGGTTTAGCTGAATATTCAGCAGTTATTAATATATTAGATTCAGTACAATAGTTAGTATAAATATCTATTTTTGAAAATGCATGTAAGAAGAGAGTTTTTCAACACTTTACCGCCATGTAGTCTTTTCATGGTAAGGAAGTTATAATATCAGTTCTACTTCCGATTCTTGTGGTTTGTTTACATATTTTTCTAGGTCATGGTATGAATTAACCTTCGCTATTCTAAAAATAGATTCTGCTTCATCTGTTCTGATTTTTGGACAGGCGAGTAGGGAGTACACATTATACATGTAATTAATAAACCAGCAGATTACATGCAATACTTTTAGAAATTCTATACAATTGTAAGATGCAAACAAGTTGAAATGGAATTTAGTGTGAAATTGAAAAGGACAACTAAACACTGTAGTGCTTAAGTGACATTTTAATTAAAATAAAAACGATGTGCTCTGGCCTCTACATCTTTACCTTGTAAATAAAAAAAATCTAAAAAATACACTATTAATTGCTGATGATTTTAACCAAATTTTTTTTAATGAGACATATTATCCAAGAGAAATAAAAATACAAATGACTTATATTTTATTGTCTATATGCCCACTATGATATAACACGAAGCAATTCTAAACAGCATTCTCAAATGTATAATGTATTATGTTTGAAGTTTATTTGCCTGGATTTATTTTAGAAATATTTCGTTGACAGTTTTTTTTTTCTATTTACATATCATTTCTTAGAATAAATCGATAAGGACACTGATTTACAAGTTTGACCAGAGTTTTTAGGCATGAATTTCATTCTGTATTTAAGTGCTTGAAAGTAGAAAATCTGAATTATATCAGTTTGGGACACAAAATATATTGCTCTACAAATCTCGAACTTGTATGGAACAAATTTTCTCTGTTATATATTTTGTGTTTTGTTTTTGTTTAAAAGAAGCCTTAATGTCTCTCCGGTTGCATGTCCGTCGCATTCAGTGCTGCAGCACTTTGATCATTATTGTTATCATTTTGATTTATACTATTAATTTATGTACATTTCAATGCTTACTTGAGAGAGTTTCATATAAGCTCCAAGCTTTCTACTCAATCCTGAATGAAATTTATATATTGTAATATTGTCTGTAAATATTGATGAAGAAATAAATATTGTTTAAACCAATGCTTACTAAATTGAATTTATTATACTTTGCCTTATTTTCATAAATTGTTCAAATTTAACTAAAATATTACCATTGAATACTAAATTGTTGGAATTGTAACTGTACTGTTACTTATAATTGTCATTGACTTGGTCATTAATTTCTTCTTCATTATGATATTATTTTACTACTAAACTGTCAATATATCTTAATAGTCAATACTATTAAATTTACTGTCTTTAAATAACCTGATATAGTAAAGACAAACACTGTAAATGCACTTTATGGTGTTTATAATTAGAAAGTGGGGTTTATTGTTTTTTTGGATCCTAATTTACACAAGCATTGGAAACTGTCGATAATCGCCCGTATTGTACAGGAAAATTTAGCCATAGATTGGGCCAAGTATTGGATTCTCAGCTGCAAAGTTTATCCGTTAGAATATTTTTCGCTATCAATGCATGTAAACAGTTTGTAGGGTCAGATTGTATACAAGGTCTTGACAGAAGTTTTGTCTTGTCCTTTATTGGAATACTTATTTGCTTGAGTGTTAAAAAAAAAGGACAACATTCTGCTTATTTTGTACTTGTACTACTAAGTGATTTCTTAGGTAAGTGGGAAGTGTGTATACATTGTATTTTGTTGTAGTAATTAAACCTAAAGTCTATGGCGGAACCTTTCATCAGAGAAAAAAAAATGCAATATTGTAAATATATCATTCTCTACTGAAGATCAATTTCCTGTGTCAGGATAATATTAATAATGTTAGAATAATATATAAGTTTTGCAAATTTTATTTTGTTACCTAAAAGAGTGGTATTTAAGCTTTAAGAGCTTTGAGATGTCTTTTATCATAATCTCGTAGAGTTACTCATAGACATTATTGTATTAGTGTAGAGATATTTGTTACAATTTTAAAGTTTTCATTCAATGGTTATGGAAATTCTTAGTTTTTTTGGTATTTGTCCATCGCAGTATGAAAAACACAAGAAAAGTTGTCTATTTCTTGTGCTGGAAATTTTGTTAAGAAATGTTTGCTCAATTATAATTGAAGGCTTTAAAAAAAATAGGTCTCTAATGTGAAGCAGATTATTATGTGATTATGTTTGTTTTTTTCTAAATGATGATGATATAAAGGATATTTATGTTCATCTAATTGAAGAGTTATAGATGCATTCATATAAACAGGGAATATGTCAGCGTCTAAGTTCAAAGATCCGCACTACATAATTATAATAAGTTTAAATCATGTCTAATTGCTATGAAAATTATATTGACATTTTTCTATGTAAATATAAATAAAGGACGTAGTTTTGTCAATCAAGATTATCTGTGCATCCTCTAATAATATTAACATGAAGGTAAGCCATTAAAAATACCCCTTGAGACTATTGTCAGTGCTGCAATATTCTAGATATAGAAGATGAATATCATTTTACATGCTTTATAGATTTAGGTCAAAGATTTATTGGTTTTTGCAGAAAAAAAGTCTTAAAATAGACCATCAAGTGTTTTTCAATTTCTTGAATTAATTTGTATAAGTAAAAGAAATACAATGTATATTGTGATTTAAGTATGCATGTTACTCATAAATTATTATTAAAGAAACTTTGACATTAGAAATTCAGAATTGTTGTCTCAATGGTAGAGAATTGAGTGTTATTATTGTCCATTTTTATCAATTCTATAAAAAAATTTTTTCAAAAATTCAAAGTTGCTGATAGGGAATTGGCCTTGTAGTTAGGGACTAAAAATACTGGTAGATTAAGAAATGTGCATGTATGATGGATAGAAATAATGGTATAGTACATTTTTGAAATACAGTTATACAATTTGCTTTAAGTACTTGAACTAAAATCTGTTGTATTAAATTTATTTCACAGTTTAAAGTCCTTTAAATGCAAGCAGCAATATTCACATAACTTACGTTCTAAATTTCTTACCTGGTCATGTCCAGTTTCTGTTTTTGGAACTGTTCATTATTAATTTTAAGTTTATCAAAATTTAAAAATAAGTCAGCTGACAATATAGAGGTCCTGGTTTTCCTAACAAACCATTTACAGCTATATTTGTCTAAAATAAAACAGTTACTATTTACTGGAATACTTCCTAAATGTCTTAAATAAAACATTTACTGTCTACTGGTCATACTTAAAACATACAAAGATTTACTATTTAATTGTGGTCTTTCTTGTCTTAAATAAACTTACTAACAAACAATTTACTGGTAAACTTCCTTGTCTTGTGTCTTATATATACATTTTATATTTTGTACTACATAATTTGTTACCTAAGTGTAGTAACGGGTTAAGTCCAACTAAATTTAATAGCAGTTAACCAGTTATTGCACTAAGGTGACAATATAATGTAATACCTTGCATTAACTAAATATGGCAGTATAAAAAGATAAGTGTTCAAAATCAATGTTCAGTAATTTCATTATTCTGTCCTTTTAAAAA